>NW_018406841.1:596937-700067 GCF_002113885.1 Mizuhopecten yessoensis
AAAGCTTATTTTTGCAGCTAATGTGTTTCAGGAACTCACAGGTAAATATTCATCAACGGTATTTGGGATGAAATTAAACCAACGATACAAATACATACCACGAAATACGTGATATACATATACAGATTTTTTATGCGCATACATGTTTCAGTCATATGGACAAATGATGACATTCAAATGTCAAAATGTGCTCAACAGCTTATTATCTCAGACGAAACCATTATATCACCAAAAGGACGGGATGCATCAGCAGCAGTACTGCATCAAGGAGGCACGGTAGTGTAGTGGTAGGACACCAGGCTCGTGACCGAAGGGTTGCGGGTTCGAGTCACGGCACGCCACGCCACTGTGTTGTATCTTTGGGGCAAGATACTTAACTCCGCTTGTTACAGTCTACTCACCTGTAAATGAGTAAATATTTGGGCAGTGCTAGAATTGTAGAATGCTAGCTGTGAGCGCCGAAATGGTAGTACGGCTGTATGCCCCCAGGGAGTTGAGAAAGATATTGGCTGGTAGCAAAGGCCCTATAACCACGGATAATAATTTGTGAACCGCTTTGAGACGACCTACGAACTAGGTTGTGATAAAGCGTTATATCAGAACCTCGAATTATTATTATTATTGGTAGTAGTAGTATATCACCAATGTCTATGATTAGACACGGGATTGTTTGAATTAAGAATTGAAATTGGAAACACATGGAGGGCAGGGAACATTTGGAAAACAACAATTGCGTATTAAGTGAACAATCAACGCCGTGCAGGCGTTCACATCTAACGGGATGATAAAGAGAATGATCTTCGGTCAATATAGATTATATTTTTTCCTTATTTAACTCATTCACCCCTGAACTCTTATAATGAACCATTCAAACCTTTGAATTGGAAGAGTTCAAATTTGTCTTCAGGGGTGAATGAGTTAAAGCTACCGACTGCTGTGATTAAATAGGAAAATAGACCGGCAATTGGTAAACATTTCGAACATTTACATATAAGGACTGAGAAATGTTCATGACCCACATAAGTTGCTGATCAGTCTAACCTAGCGTTTTGCACCCTCATCTGACCATGGTAGTTTTGTTAGAGTAAATCAGTTGATAGCAAAAATATGACTTTCAGGAAATCAGGGGGGGGNCCTACGGGTTCTGTTTAAATACAGGAGAGACAGGGCAGATATGAAACAGGTTTTTAAATTTATGGTTAGTATTGATAAAGTTAGCGTCATCTATAAGCATACAGGAAATCCTAAAATAATATATTCAAAAGACCTGTTTGCCTGAACACAATCATTCATGCATTCCTTGTCAGAAAAGTAAATATCTTGAACATATAAAACGAAGAAACGGTCCGGTCTAAAAATAGTCAGAATACAAATTTATTCTTCGTGTATACTTAGTAGTTAAGGCAATAAAAGTGTCCTCTGAAGCTTGTCAGTATGATGTGACCGGACGGAATGCTGTGATTGGTGCCTTCGGCATAGCATTTCAGTGAGATAGTACTATAGAGTCGGCATCAGATCCGCGCTATCACAAGGAGGCAAACACACCAACATACCCTGTCTCCTGCATACACACACACTCAAGCACGCATGCACTGCACAAATAGAGGCACGTCCTTAAATGACCTTAGCTGTTAATAGAACATTAAACAAAAAGTTTAACCAAATCCTCTGAAGCTATGCTCTTTGAACCATAAACGTTTTTGTACAGAGTGGACGGTAAAGAGTGAATCAGCCAGTCTATGAAACTTAAATATTGTTTATGCACAACCAACTAGCCGGGCGCGGAACTCGGTTATCACTATATACAAAATGTACTATAAAATACACTATCAGTGCATCATAAACATTAAATAACATTAAGTCGACGCTGAATCCATGAATCAGTTAACTTTATTGACAACATCGGTCTGTGAGATGTGGAATGATGGACATCTTATTCAACGGCTATATATGGGCCACCATTTTGATACTGCATGGTTGATACGAAATACAGATTTCATGTACAGTGTTACTTTATATTACGAAATGCCGCCATTCTGAAAAAGACGGAGCGTACTGATACAAAGTTGTGGTGAAAGAAACAACTGAAACGCGACAGAGCCAATTGTTATGGAATTATCGTATTATTAAATTGTTTGACAAAATCTAGGGTGAAATATATTTTGTAACGAACACTCCAAAATTCAATACTTATGTTCTGTTATTGTACTAATGAACAAATAACCACTTTAAACATTCTTGAACATCCTTTCTTAAAAAATAAAAATAAATGAAAATATAAATTTAAAAAACTGTTTGTACTCTGGGAACATTTGATGGTCCGAGTCTGCTCACTACCACTTCTTTTACCAAACTGAAGAAACGCCTTCATTCTCATCAAATTAGAGATTTCTTTTCAAAGAAAGCCGAACGATGATAGAGCATAGTTTTGATTGGTCGAATTTCTGGTGGATATTATTTCCGTTGCGTCCGATGGACTGTTGGCATTCCTATGGGAACAAATTGTGCACCTCTTTTGGCCGACTTCTCGTGTTCAAATTAATTTATCGAAGAAGAAATCAAGAGAGATAAAAATGTCCTTACCAATTCAATTTCTTTTTCAGTTCAATTGACGATGTATTGATGATAAATATTTACAACATGACTAACGGGACGGCTTCATATTTTGTTGTTTGATGACTAAGATTTTCCTATTTTGAACTTTCCCTTTCTTTATAGAATCTTGTTTGCTTCCCCTACCACGATATATATGTGCTTGCTAAACAACAACAACCCCGTTACAAATGTTGAAAGCTGAAGGACAAATTTACATTAAAGGTATTCGAGAGATACGTGTTGATTATGGTCGTCATCATGATCTCCAGGGCGGATGTCGTCGATGAATCAGAAGACGCTTACCCTTCCGGAACGCCTGGTCGTATTCTCCTTGTAAATGTTCAATTATCTCCTTGAATTCTTTCCATTGTCCGTATGGTTTTTTTTATTTTGAGTTCGAATTACGTTTCAGTATACAATACACTTGTGTTTTTGTTGTTTTATCTACATTCGCAGTAATTTAACATACCGTTAATTTCCAATTTTGTGAGAGAGGCATCATTTTTACTTGCATAACTTTGCAATGACAGTCAATTACAGATTTGAACATTTAACAAAAACGTTTAATTATTATCGGCGGTTTTTTTCGCGGATATACTTGAAAAATCTCTGAACAAACGATTTGATAGGGGAAAGGTATTCGCGGAAAAAAACCATTGATGTGCAGTAACTTAGATGTGTTGTCTATCAACGGGTTTTCTTTAAGAATTTATCCAGAGATATATTTGAATATACGGCATCCGTTGACGCGCTAAGTAAGCGTTAGAAGGACTCGAGGGCAGGCTAACGACAAAACGAGCGGGTTTCCGAACAGATAATTGTATAGTAAGACTTCTGTTCGTATACCAATAAGAGTCAGAGCAGACACAGGAATAGCCGTTACCGCGACTGTCATGGCGCCGACATTATTTACCGTGTATTTTTTGTTTGTTTACGAGATCGTGTTTTTTATTGTAAGACTTAGCAAACCAAATTACAACCAAATACCAACATTTTAACCGAGCCCAACGGCGATAAGTGTCTCAACTTTTTCTTTTTATGTCGATGATTAACGCTACTATACGACTCTAAACTCTCTCTTATACTATGTTATTACTCTTTAAAATGGTAAGAACGAGGAATACGCTACTTTATGACTTAAACTTTTCCTTACACTTAAAATAAGTAAAACTGCAAGAGAATTAAATCAAATGTAAATATTTGAGAAAGAAAAGGAAATCAGATAATGATCAAACAGCTATGGAGTATGAAGTAAAATCATACAAACAAACAGAATTTGAAAAACCCCCATAAAAATCGAACGTTCGATTCAATCTTGTAAAAATTCATCACCGCTGAAATGAGTTCCGAGTGTTTTCATTGGCTGTTGCGCATGCCTGTCAGGTGACACACAGTGACGTGCCTTGTAGGCGATTCGTTTCAGTCAACTAGACTCGTGTTGTACGGAACAAAGAGTCTGGTCAAACCCAATGCTTTCGTTTTGTGAGGTGATAACGAGGCTTACCAGAATTCTGGTAAATGATTTCATTGGTCAAAGGTAGACACACCCTTTTCAACTTTTGCAGTCAAGATTTGAGTGGCGCAAAATGACATTGAATATTTTAATTCATGAAAAAACTTACCTGTATATGCATTTCTGAAGTATCCGTGTTTTCTTTCTTATCGAGAAAAATGTAAGAAAATGCTTCAAATCTCAATAATGATTGCATGTAGTCTATTTTCATTGGATATTTTACAATAATTCATGAAGCTAGCAAGGCTATATTGATGCAAGTCAAACCAGATTACTTGAGCGAGAACCTATAGTGTTTTGAATGGTGTACAGGTAAAATATCATTTGATTTGCATGCTTTTTTCAAACCTCAGTCAGCCTTGTTGGCTTTGTGCTCAGTTATGATTCATATGGCATTATTCTGGAGAATTGACATTTTCTTACATTTTTCTCGATAATAGCGAATACACGGATACTTCAGGAATGCATGTACAGGTAAGTTTTTTTCATTAATTTCCTTATTCTTTGAAATGTTTTAACGACGTTGACATAACGTCGGGAAAGGAAAGAAAAACCACTGCCCTCTGGTGATGGTGATTCTAAAGTACTGTGTTTGACCAGACTCTTGAATTACAAGTTATCAAGCGTCTGGTTGAACGAGACTATGTTTTACCAGACCCTTGAATAACATGTAATCAAGCGTCTGGTTGAACGAGACTATGTTTTACCAGACTCTTGAATAACATGTAATCAAGCGTCTGGTTGAACGAGACTATGTTTTACCAGACTCTTGAATAACATGTAATCAAGCGTCTGGTTGAAAGAGACTATGTTTGACAAGACTGTTGAATTACAAGTGATCAAGCGTCTGGTTGAACGAGACTTGATAAAAGTCCTGGGACGATGAATGAACCAGAATATAGTTTCCGCTCTATATGACTTCAAACCCAGTCATGAACCTGAATAATAGTATACGTCTAGATAAATTAAATGCCAAAAACGCATATTATTTTTTAAATAAAAATAAAAACAAGATTGATTGATATAAACTGAGATGTCTTCTGTGTGTTTAAATGTCAGCAATTTTCTCGCTAAAAAGTTATGTGAAAATGTCGTGTCTGATTTACGAGTACTAATGTGTATTTTCGTGAAAGGTTACTTTGAGATTTCACAATTTTGAGTCTGTTTTAGTAGGTAATACTTTAATCAATGAGGAAAACCAAATAATGTACCATACTGTATATATGCTACAAACGCCACTGCGTGGGTTTAACTTCTCATCTAACGTTAGATAAAGTGAAGATATCTGTAATCGGGATAAGAGTTATCCTTTTTTTTTTTTAAAGTTGTGATTGTTCAAATTATATTTTTATGACTTTGTATCCATGTGTACCTTTGAATTTTTTCTTGTATTTCAAATGTGTCATTAATTCTTGTGTACCTTTCAAATTCATCGGTAATTTTTGTTGTCTTTTCAAATGTGTCATCAATTTTTGTGTACCTTTCAAACGTGTCATCAATTCATGTGTACCTTTCAAGTGCGTAATTAATTCTTGTTTATTTTTCAAATGTGTAATGATTTTTTGTGTACAATTCAAATGTGTTATGGATTTTGTGTACCTTTTAAATTTGTCGTAATGAATTAGCTTATTCCCAGGGTGTCTTAGTCAGGAAATGTTTCTTGTAATGAATATCGTGTCACAATAAAGTACAATGAAGCATCAACTAATCCTGATCGAAGTGCAGCCTTTTGTACATAATCATAACAGGCTTCAGAGATTGGTTTATCAATTGTATATATTTAATAATTACCCATAACGCCACACGCCAATCAAGAATTTAGTTTAATGGATTTTCCCGATATTCATTCATTATACCGGAGACGTATTGCTATATATATGCATCAAAAGGCACGCCTCCACGTAGTAAGGGGTATCAACGTAGGAAGGCTTTCCCTTTAAGTTCGCTATCCTGTACCGAAACTGCACTATCTACTACCTAAACTGTTTATTTTATATAATGAAGACCGTCCAAGGAAATGGGTGGTAATCTCTGAAATCTCCAACAAGGGAGATCTCCCTCATTCCACATTTCCAATGAGGGAACAAGTGCGTGAAACGCGACTTAAACTGATTTGCTCAATTTATCTTTCCCTTTTTATGTAGCAAAATAACTCCAAAAAACATTCATTTGATTCTGACACACTTGTTATGACAATTACGTACACCCTGCTATAACTAGGAGATCATTTGACCACAGATGTAGATTTTGGATTTTTGTGAGTTTGGACTTGAATGAGGGAGTTTCAAGGGAGATTGAAAATTTTGGTCAAAATGAGGGAGTCTCCCTCCGAATGAGGGAGGTTTGACAGCTATGCAAGGGAGTGAGAAAAGATGCTCTCAATTGACTGGTGGCCATTATAGACAGGTTGATATTGTACATTGTATGCAGTATTATAGCTCCAGGATTAACTCATACACCCCTGAAGACACAATTGAACTCTTTCAATTGAAAGGCTGGAATAGTTCATTAAAAACGTTCAGGTGTAAATGAGTTAACGCATTAAAATACAGTGTATCGTGCTTGCTTCGGGCATGCAAAATGTACATCGTGCTTGCATCTTGTTTGTAAAACGTTCATCGTGCTGGGATGGTTTTGGCTTTGTCCGTTGTGTGTGGGTCGTTGATTGGGAAGCCTTACCCACCATAAGGATACTATTTGAATCAACTGCTACCAAGACAGGATACGGACTTGCTCTAGCTAGCGTTGTAATCATTATCTAAAGCTTTGCCGGGGTAAATCGCGCGTGTCTAACACTGGTCTAAGATTAGCCAGTTCTTAGCCTCGTCATCATTCACGCATCAGTGTATGGTGAAATATGCATGGTAAATTCGTTACTTGGTTGAGATAGTCAATTAATAACAGGTTCGGTGAGGTAATTAATACGTCTCTTCCCTGACTAATACACTTCGTAACTGTCTGTGGCGCATCCATTACATTGTCTTTGTCTCATAGTGACTATGTCAGCCCTCACTTAGCTCTGTCTGGAGTCTACGTTTCTGTTTGTACACGCGCCAAACGCGCTCTACATAATGCAGCAGCAGGCTCGGAGCCTGACAAATTGAGGGCGGAGAGAAATCGTCTTGTATACAAAACATCACTGTTGCATTGCATTAAATCGGAGTACAGTTGACGTATTCCTGCTTCTGGCCTTGTCAATACATACAGTAAATACTTTTCTTGAAGTAGGTCAAATTGTTTTGTAACAGAGGTGATGTCTCCGCTTAGAGTCGAACCCGGGTTCTCTGGCTTACTAGTTTTAATAAACTAAAATTCAATAATATAAAGTTAAAATATGTGCAGTTGCTCAATGTGTTTTTTATGAATTTTTATTGAACTTGTTGATAGTTATAAGACATTTGGTTTTTTCCTCGAAAAAATGCAATATTGGGGCTCTCATCGAGACACAAACTTCTAAATAGATCCTGGTGCTTTGAAATAGCATACAAAAATACAACATATTTCGGGATTTTTTTTCTGTGGCCCCTAATTAAAATCTTCTCTTATACATACCTTATCGATTTAGGAATTCTCAGATCAGAGTACACCTTAATGATTCTCCAATCAGAGGTAATTTAACTAACCAATCAGGAACCTCCAATATAAGAATACACCTACCACAGCGGAGTCTCCTATCGGAGAGGAGGTCACAAATGTAGATGAAACAGTCGTGCTAGGACACATAGCAATAGATACATTCGCCGCTTCATCTTGACCACACTACCACTAGCTCTCCACCACTGGGTCGTAGGTTCGAGGACTACGAGGGGCAGTCGCAAGGTACTGACAGCAAGTCGGTGGTTTTACTACGGGTACTCCGGCTTTCATCCACCACCAAAACCTGGAACGTCCTTAAATGGCCATAATTGTAGATAGGACGTAAAACAAATACAAACCAAACCAAATCGACCCCACTACAGGCCCACACTCACACTACAAGCCCACACTCACACTACAAGCCCACACCTACACTCACACTACAGGCCCACACTCACACTACAGGCCCACACTCACACTACAGGCCCACA
This sequence comes from Mizuhopecten yessoensis, assembly GCF_002113885.1. Lineage (NCBI taxonomy): Eukaryota > Metazoa > Mollusca > Bivalvia > Pectinida > Pectinidae > Mizuhopecten > Mizuhopecten yessoensis. The sequence continues at coordinate 605,113 of NW_018406841.1, forward strand.
CTCACACTACAGGCCCACACTCACACTACAGGCCAATTTGGACTTATTGAAGTCTTTATTTCACACATCCTCCCCTGCTGATACTCTGTCTCTCAATCCCCTCTGATGTCAAAGCCTTACCCCTACAACCAAACTGACGACGAAACTCCGACCCTCAACACTCCATTTTATTGCATTCCTACCTTTTGTCCAATTAATGTCGAAACTCCGTCCCTCTACCTTCTTTATAATTGCATCCCTACATTTTACCCTTGGTCCAATTAATGTCGAAACTCCTTCCCTCTACCCTCAATGTTTTTGCATTCCTACCTTTGGTCCAATTAATGTCGAAACTCCTACCCTCTACCTTTTTTATAATTGCATCCATACATTTTACCCTTGGTCCACTTAATGTCGAAACTCCGACCCTCAACACTCCATTTTATTGCATTCCTACCTTTTGCCCAATTGATGTCGAAGTTCCGTCCTTCTACCCTCAGTGGTATCACATCCCTTCCCTTGGTCCAATTAATGTCGACACTCCTTCCCTCTACCCTCCATGTTTTTGCATTCCTACCTTTGGTCCAATTAATGTCGAATCTCCTTCCCTCTACCATTTTTATAATTGCATCCCCACATTTTACCCTTGGTCCAATTAATGTCGAAACTCCGTCCTTCTACCCTCAATGTTATTGCATTCCTACCTTTGGTCCAATTGATGTCGAAATTCCGTCCTTCTACCCTCAATGTTATTGCATCCATAACCTTGGTCCAATTGATGTCGAAATTCCGTCCTTCTTCCCTCAGTGGTATCGCATCCCTACCTTTGGTCCAATTGATTACGAAACTCCTTCCCTCTACCCTCAATGTTTTTGCATTCCTACCTTTGGTCCAATTAATGTCGAAACTCCGTCCTTCTACCCTCAATGTTATTGCATTCCTACCTTTTGCCCAATTGATGTCGAAATTCCGTCCTTCTACCCTAATGTTATTGCATCCATACCCTTGGTCCAATTGATGTCGAAACTCCGTCACTCTACCCTCTTTATAATTGCATCCCTACATTTTACCTTTGGTCCTATTAATGTCGAAACTCCTTCCCTCTACCCTCAATGTCTTTGCATTCCTCCCCTCGGTCCAATTAATGTCGAAACTCCGTCCCTCTACCCTCTTTATAATTGCTTCCCTACATTTTTCCCTTGGTCCAATTAATGTCGAAACTCCTTCCCTCTACCTTATTTATAATTGCATCCCTACATTTTACCTTTGGTCCTATTAATGTCGAAACTCCTTCCCTCTACCCTCAATGTTTTCTCAGTGGTATCACATCCCTACCCTTGGTCCAATTGATTACGAAACTCCTTCCCTCTACCCTCAATGTTTTTGCATTCCTCCCCTTGGTCCAATTAATGTCGAAACTCCTTCCCTCCACCTTCTTTATAATTGCATCCCTACATTTTACCCTGGGTCCAATTAATGTCGAAACTCCTTCCCTCTACCTTCTTTATAATTGCATCCCTACATTTTACCTTTGGTCCAATTAATGTCGAAACTCCTTCCCTCTACCCTCAATGTTTTTGCATTCCTACCCTTGGTCCAATTAATGTCGAAACTCCGTACCTCTACCTTCTTTATAATTGCATCCCTACATTTTACCCATGGCCGAATTGATGACGAAACTCCGTCCTTCTACCCTCAATGTTATTGCATCCCTACCCTTGGCCCAATTGACGACGAAACTCCGTCCCTCCAAACACGCTGATATTTCGTCGCTCACCCATACTACTAGCTCACACCCATAACGTTTCAATGGTATTGAAACCTCCACCGATAGACTTGCTGTCGTATCAAAACCTCGTCTTACAAAGCTACTGATAATGAAACCCCGTCTCTCCAACCCCATCGATATCCAAATCCCATCGTTTCAACCCATTGTCCCGTTTCGCCTCAGACCCAAATTCTTTCCCGAACTGGATACTTGTTTGACCTTTTTAGCCGTTTGCCACAGCTGAACAAGGCTATTCAAGGTATCGCAATTCGGGTATTTCCCATCTCTTCGTTCAGTATTCAGACAAAAGCTTAAGTGTCTCGTCATCCATACATCACCAGCTAAACCCCAGTTTTATGGGACAATGCATGTACTCTTAAGACTTATCAAATTTAAAGATGGAACTGCTAGACAAAACGCAATAAGTCGACGCTGCTTGTGAGAGATCGGCATTTTAGAAACACCCACAAAGCAATGAAGTGACGTTTATCGTCTCGCTCGACCGGTTAATCTGGGTCACTAGCTAACCAGAAAATGTCCGGGTTCTTTGATAAAATGTGTTCGGATGTACCTTATAGACAGTTGTGTCAGAGAAAAACTAATTTGTTCACCTTTATAACGTCAATTTCCTTCCAGGATTAAAAACAAAACAGTCAAGAGTTCAGCTAGAATTAAACACACTATCAATCAAAACAGCATTTAACTAAATAACAATGATAAAGTCGAAACTCGCTTACAGTGATATCTGGGTAATCTAGACTCCCTATTATCAGAAATATGGACTGCAGAGAACCGTTAATACGCCTTCCGATTATCCGGAATGAAGAAAACATTGATATGTTTATCCGGATTCTCCATTATAAGGAATGTGGCAAATAATTATTCGGTTTATACGGACGCCCGTTTATCAGGAATACCGACGACACATAAACAAGGACGTATCTAAAATACGGACTTCCGATTATCCGGAATGCGTAAAACACTGATACGTTTAAACAGACTTCGCTTGATCACGAATGCGAATTACGAGGTTATGTTTATATGGAATAATAATTATTCGAAATACCGACAACATAGATATACGTACGTTGATAATATACAGGCTTCCGATTATCAGAAAAACAGACTTAACAGATGATTTTACGGACTCTCGTTTATCCGGAATACAAGCTTAAAAGATAACGTTTACGGACTCCCGTTTATCAGAAACACAGACTTAATTACAGACACTTTTTTGGACTCCCGTTTATCCCGAATACAGTCTAAGCAGGCACTTTATATGGACTCCCGTTTATCCCGAATACAGTCTAAGCAGGCACTTTTTACAGACTTCCGTTTATCGTGAGTACAGTCTTAACAGGTAATTTTTACAGACTCCCGTTAATTCGGATTACAGACTTAACAGATTATTTTACGGTCTCCCGTTTATCCGGAATACAGACATAACAGATACTTTTTACGGACTCACGTGTATTCGGAATACAGACTTAATATATACGTTTTACGGACTGCCGTTTATCCGGAATACAGACTTAATAGATACGTTTTACGGTTTCCTTTTTATCAGGATAACGGACAAGGGGGATGCTGATTTAAACTTAATCTTATGTTGCACTTTTGTAATAAGAATGATATATTTCTTGAAATCGCAATTAAGAATGTAAAGCACTCTATCTATGTGCACATACATTAATATTGTAGACCGTTCATTGTCTCCATGGTATAGCAAACATAATTAGGCTATTGTATTTTCTAGATAATGTCGTTCATTCATGGAAAACATGGTCATTCGGCCGATACATACGAAAGGCGAAAAACATTCTAAAATCTATTAAACACTCAACTATATCGCACTGTTTGTTTCTAACTCCCAGGCGCGTATTTACTTATGGTCGAGAAATAATTACACGTCGCAAGCGGCCAATTCAATCAGGGGTTTGTGTCCAATCGAATGGACCTCACAACGTACATATTTTTTTATGTCACTGTAGATTTGTACAGTTCTGTATAACGGTATATCCGCTCGAGAGAGTCGGCGATGTTTGGCAATCTCGTAATCTTTACATACAGTAATGCCTCAATGTTTATATGATTAAACAGCACTCTTAAACACAATTTAAAAGCCCACGAATATAGTTTTATTGTTCCCTGGGTGGCCATATTTATTTCTATGCTTGTTCGTCGATTCCGGAATGATAGTCCATAAACACGAAACTTTAATCTGATATATTCAGTCATGCATAAAATCACATACGAACGCACCGCTACCTCGTCGCGTTCGGTATGATGTACGCCATCTGCAACTTGGTATCATTTTCAGCTTTTGATAAAATAGTAATCACATTTCGCAGAAACATAGTATCGTATTGAATCGTAAATAACAGTTGTCGGTATAATTAATGGGGCATTTCTATGACATATGCACATTGAATACGCAGGCTCCTCGGTAAACTGGAAAACACAGATGATTAGTGTAAAATGATTGCCAAGATGTATAATATAATTATTTACTCTAGCATCATAACGAGTGTTTGTTATGATTTATGAAAATAAGAGAAGCCATGCATCTTGCAATTAAAGTAAATCCCATAGTTCATAATTCCTCAAATAGTGAATGAAAAAAATGGACAGTAAACCTTATGCATTGGATATAAAATAACAATTTGTCCGCTTCAATCTTTAGTTGACTTTGAAGTGCGTCGTGTTTAGTATAAGAGATTCCTAAAAACACTTGTACCAATTTGAATAGAGCATTTAAGGCGTGAGTTATAGGTTTATTAAGCCAAATGAGACAATGATTCCGATGCGATGAACTATTTATCCACGCGCAATGAGCTCTGAATAGGAAGTAATTTGTCTGCTCGTCGAGACGGAAATGGACTGTATCACAGAAGAAAATAAATCGTCCGCGAGTTAATAAACCTCCAATAACAATACCACTAATTTCTGAGTAAGTCGTACTGACTAATGTCTAGCCATCTAAAGCACGTCCTTTAAATGTGATTTGAATAGAATTTATCACCGTTATCAACCCTTATATATCTGATGTATACAGATGAATTGATTTTGCCGCGTTTTTGAAGTGGTCGTCTGCTTATAACCTGCATGGAACTTTGGATAAGATAACGAGCAGACTGTTAAAGCAGATGAGCAGAGACAATAAAAACGATTCGACTGTAGGTGTGGGTTCGTGTTAGAGGGGCAATCCGTCTGAAGAGGCGCATTACTCTAATACGGGTTTTCGTAGTACAAACGGAATCGCTATAATTGGACGTAAACAACTTCAGGTACCGGAGCTATATTACAGCGACTGTATGGACGCCACTTACTAAACCACTTCTGTGTCGTCAGCTTTTATCTGTTGCCATACTTGGCTGCACTCTGGGGTTTTCTGCGGGTACTCCGGTTTCCTCCCACATTAAAATCATCTGCGCGCTTCCATCCAGGCCATCAAGAGAGACTAATACAAGTTTTAAAGACTAGTAATCGTTGTAAAGTTTATATATATATATATATATATTTACTTAGATTCTTCTAAATTCGTTGTTAAAACATTGTTCGAATACAATTCTTTACTTGGAAAAAAAAAAGTTCTTGGAAGAAAGACTAGTCGTGATGTGGCAAGGAATATACACTGCCAGAAGTGTGGCAAGGAGTATATACTGCATGAGATATGACAAGGAGTATATACTGCCAGAGATATAACAAGGAGTATATACTGCCAGAGATATGACAAGGAGTATATACTTCCAAATGTGTGGCAAGGAGTATACACTGCCAAGAGTGTGGCAAGGAGTATATACTGCCAGAGATATGACAATTAGTATATACTGCCAGAGATATGACAAGGAGTATATACTGCCAGAGATATGACAAGGAGTATATACTTCCAAATGTGTGACAAGAAGTTTATACTGCCAGAGATATGACAAAGAGTATATACTGCCAGAGATATGACAAGGATTATATACTGCCAGAGATATAACAAGGAATATTTACATTTGCATGGCATTGTCACTATATAGCCTCTTTGAAAGCTGTGTCTTTGATGGGACTTTAATTACCATGCCGCACGAGACATAATTACCATGCCGCACGAGACACAATTCTTAGCGTATTAATTACAACACTGACCGGAACTACAATATCCAATGTAAATAAACATGACGGCTGCTTAAATATCGCTGGGCATTGTTAGATTTGATAATGTCATTGTAAATTTATGTGCAAAATAAAAAATAAAATAAAAAACACTTTTATTACAACGAAAACAAGACCAAGGTCTGCAATATCGTACAAAATGCACATCGGTTGAAATCATAGATATGACGAGGAGTATATACTGCCAGAGATATAACAAGGAGTATACACTGCCAGAGATATAACAAGGAGTATACACTGCCAGAGATATGACAAGGAGTATATACTGCCAGAGATATGACAAGGAGTATATGCTGCCAGAGATGTGGCAAGGAGTATATAGTGCCAGAGGCTCGGCAAGGATTATATATTGCCAGAGGTATGAAAAGGAGTATATACTGCCAGAAATATGACAAGGAGTATATGCTGCCAGAGATGTGGCAAGGAGTATATAGTGCCAGAGGCTCGGCAAGGCGTATGTACTGCCAGAGTTCTGACAATGAGTAATACTGCCAGAGGTATGACAAAGAGTATATACTGCCAGAGGTAGAAACCTAGACAGACGGACAGTATCTCGGTACCGTTTACAAAGTGATGATATTATTGTTATCAGTTGTACAAAGCTGTTGTTAAAATCTTGTTAGAGGTCTGATAATTATTTAAAAATCCGTTGTCATCAGTCTGTCGTAAACATTTCTGCGTAAAACGTGGCCGGCTTTCTATCCGTCCTTCCGTCCGGAATACTACATACAAGTGTACATATATAGCGCGTGTTGCTATCAACGCTGTGAATTCGTTGTACTTCTAATGATGTAGAGCATTTAACATAAATATCAGTCACGTTTAATTAATACACTATTTCCTTTTTATTTTTTGTCTATTTACTTGCCTTTTTAAGTAACTAAAATATTACATAAAATGTCAGCTATATAAACGTAAATATTTGTTTGAAATGCCCATTGTTTAGTAAGAATAAAAGTTTAATTAGTTAAGACGGCAATTGCAAGATCTCAGCAAAGTCCGTCGAGGATTGCAATCAAAATAATAGTTTGATTCGTAAGGATTGATGAACAATAAAGATGTTTGGTGAAATTCCAACCCAAAAATTTGAACCGCACATGGATGGGGTTTCCGCGAGACATAGTCGCTACGTGCCGTAAACATGATCTAAATATATACTTTAACTGTAATAAGTATTTAATATACACTAGCGTTCAAGGCTGTGCATAAAAATTGAATAATGAAATGAATTACTCACCTGCGAGAAAGCTAATGTGATCTACACTTGAAGGCTGAACGTTTATATTTTATGATTATGCATTGATTATATGATGATGTAAAAGTTACGAAAAGAAATTTTAGATAAACAAAGTGGTGTGTATTTCCCTGGTTAACATTTGTTGTTTATTTGAGAATTTTACGAAGAAATATGTAATTGAGATGCAATTTACATCAAAAAGAAGACTTATTTCATTTTACTGTTGAAATCGACATTTCCCATCCCAGTACGAGTATGTTTATTTATCATTCGTCGGAATAACTTGACGCATATTTATCAAAACAGCAACTTCTTTCTAATTACATTTTTCTTATAACAAAATTTCAAGGACACTGGAAAATGAACAACTTAAATACAAGATTGCATGTATTTGTGTCGTATGCCTCGTCCAATTTTAAACTTTTTCAGTGGATCTGTACAACGTAATATCTACGAAAATTTTGCGTGTGATCTTGAATTGGGTCTATTAATCTTAAGCAAATGTGTCGTATGATTTAATTCCAATTCAAACATCTAAAGAAAAACAATGAAAAATGTCCGCGCTTCAAGGTCTCGACTCTTGGAATCTAATTGTTTCCTGGTGCAGTCGGTGAAAGTTACGTTTCTGCAATGCAACAACACTTCAAGGGTAGTCTGTTTCAGAAGCGGATGCAGGTGTTTATATCTACAGCTTTCGTTTCAGAAAGAAAAGGAAATGGGTTAATTTTTGCCACCGCAGTTAAATTTAGCTGGATATACTCTATGGCGTATCGATATATACTTGCCCCTGTCGAGTCATGTGTATAGTTTGCTGTTCCCTGCTTAACGTTCAGCATTTAGGGGAATGGCAACAACTTGTTCAACCGTTGTCCGTATAATGTGACCGAGCGGAATGCTGTTCTGGGTGTCTTCGGCATGGCATTTCAGTGAGATAGCACTATAAGGTCGGCATCAGATCCGTGCTATCACAAGGAGGCAAGAACACCAACATAGCCCGTCTCCAGCACACATACACACACTCAAGCACGCATACACTACACACATGGAGGCACGTCCTTAAATGACCTTAGCTGTTAATAGGACGTTCAACAACATTAAACCAGCCCAAATCAATCAAACGAAGAAATATATTGTGCTTATGATCGTTGTACAGCTCTCCCTGCCCCCGCCTCTTTCCCAATTCGACATTTTCCTCGAATCTGCATACTGTAACACTAATTTAGCTCAGGCGCTGGACACACTTATGCATTATATTAGTGTGTCCAGTACCTGTGCTAAATTTTAATGATGTTTTATCGCGGACTATCTTTCCCCTTCTTCTTCCTCGACGTTTTATGTCGTCTGTTGTTCCTCACGACTCCCTACCTCAACATCATCGTCCTTAACTTATCTAGATATATTCGTCTCCTCATCATCGTAGCTCTCCATTTCCCTCTCTTTCGGTTTCACATTTGCCTGTACAAAATATCTCGTTCACACATGTGGGTCACTTTCTTGGACAAAATAAGACAGGATACGAACCTTATATGGTATTTATTTCACATACATTTCGGGCAAACATATTCTTCTTCAACAATCGCTATTCGCGATATCGATACTCGCCTTGAAATTTGAACTTTATCCATAAAGAAAAAAAGATTTGGTTCATTACTTTAAACACAATTAAAACAGCCACGAAAACGCTATTATAAGCGCCTCTAGTACGTTGGATTTTTACATTAATATGAAAATCAAGCATTGTTTGTTTGATATATCGTTTTATTTTCGACAATCTTGATCAATCGGTGGTTTAACAAATTGCAGGGGAAATGGAACATTAAATAATTGGAACAGGTAAAAAATTATATTGGGAAACGTTCTTTGTGCTTAAACTCTCGATATTCATGTATCTGGAAATTTAAGATCGAAGTGTATTTGTTTAAGTTTGTGTGCTGGGGTGGGATGGACGTATTATAATGACATAGACAATTCGACAGTTTGAAAACCCGTTGCTGCGTAATTAGACGAAAGTTACCATCGACAAAAGCAGTTGTAAATATGAATATGTGGATATATGATAAGCTGATAAACAAATGGACGAACAGAAAAGAAGAGAAAAGTGTGATATCTGTGTAAGTTAAATACAACGTATTTTTTGAAGACTTATGTAGATATTATTCCAGATTTTTGAGAATATGTTTTAAACCATTTGTGGTCTGGTGCGGCATTGAAAAGCGCGCTCGCCTTTCACCAAGACGGTCATGGTTCGAATCTTCGATTGTACGTGAAAATGTATAGGGTCACCTGCCTGACCATGTTGGTTTGCTCCGGGCACTCCTCTAACATTAAAATATCATGCGTGCTTCCAGCCGGACCAACAATTTATATAGAAATATAATAACTTGTTTCATAGTTGTTGCAAAATAGTTAAAGTTTACATTTTAAATACTACTTAAAAATAGTGGACAAAATGACGTGAACATGTTATATAGCAAAAGCGTCAGATATCTACCTCGTTAATGAGAAAGTTTAAATATTTTCAATAATGATAAGACTGCAGACATTTTTTCTTCCTTTGATACTAGCCCTGTACCTAAATATCGGAAAAGAGTTTTCGCGCTCAAACAAAAGTTTAGCTTAACAACTTATTTATTTATTTTTCGAGTGCTAACGAGTGGTTCTAACACAGGCAAGAATATAAAGTTGGTTATTTTGATTTTTTATAGACTTTCGAAAATGCCCGATGAACCAAGGTCGAGAACTTTGCACGTGCAAAATACCCGCCCTTTTTATTTCGTGTCTATTTATAGACAAACAATATGGCGTGTGTATACCGTTATATGTAGTGTGACAGGACGTAGGTGTCAACTATACGAGACAATTAGTGACGTCAAAGTTTTCTTTGACAATGATACCGCCTTGTATTACGGAAATACCCGGGACAGCACTAGCTGTTCACAAACGGTAAGTTACATGTGTAGCAACCAACGATGGTAACAGCTGAACAGATTCCGGAAACATGTCGTCCATTTAATTTTCAGCTTTTGAATTCATCATTGCTTGAAAAAAAATGAGTATGATAATCAAAATGGCATGTAAAATCGTTGAAGAATGAGGGTCAACTTCTCAAAATAGGACATGGCATTAACTCATTCACCCCTGAAATTTGATAATAATCTATTCCAACCTTGAAATTGGAAGAGTTCAAATGTGTGTGTGTGTGTGTGTGTGTGTGTGTGGTGGTCTTGGGTCCTTGTGGGGAGATGGGTGGTCATTGAAGGGAGATGGGGGATCCTTGTGGGGAGATGGTCCTTGAAGGGAGATGGGGGTGGATGTTGGGGGTCCTTGTGGGGTGATGGTGGCAACCTTGGAAAGGGAGGATGTCAACCTAAGAGAGGGTATCAACCTTGATGAGAGTGTCAACCTTAGATAGGATGTCAACCTTGCAGAGAGAGGGTGTAAATCTTAGAGAGGGAGGATGTCAGCTTGCAGAGAGAGGATGTCAACCTTGGAGAAAGAGGATGTCAACCTTGGAGAAAGAGGGTGTAAATCTTAGAGAGGGAGGATGTCAACTTGCAGAGAGAGGATGTCAACCTTGGAGAAAGAGGATATCAACCTTGGAGAGGGAGAGTGTCAGCCTTGGAGAGGGAGGGTGTCAACCTTGGAGAGGGAGGGTGTCAATCTTGGAGAGGGAGGGTGTCAGCCTTGGAGAGGGATGGTGGCAACCTTGGAGAAAGAGGATATTAACCTAGGAGAGGGAGGGTGTCAACCTTGGAGAAAGAGGGTGTCAACCTTGGAGAGGGAGGGTGCCAACCTTGGAGAAAGAGGGTGTCAACCTTGAAAAAAGAGGATGTCGACCTTGGAGAAAGAGGATATTAACCTAGGAGAGGGAGGGTGTCAACCTTGGAGTGGGACGATGTCAACATTGGAGAGGGAGAGTGTCAACCATGGAGAGGGAGGGTGTCAACATTGGAGAGGGAGGGTGTCAACATTGGAGAGGGAGGGTGTCAACCTTGGAGAGGGAGGGTGTCAACCTTGGAGAGGGAGGGTGTCAACCTTGGAGAGGGAGGGTGTCAACATTTGAGAGGGAGAGTGTCAACCTTGGAGAGGGAGGGTGTCAACATTGGAGAGGGTGGGTGTCAACCTTGTAGAGGGAGGGTGTCAACATTGGAGAGGGTGGGTGTCAACCTTGTAGAGGGAGGGTGTCAACATTGGAGAGGGTGGGTGTCAACCTTGTAGAGGGAGGATGTCAACCTTGGAGAGAGAGGGTGTCACCCTTAGAGAGGGAGGGAGTCAATCTTGGGAGTTGGAGGGTTTCAACCTTGGAGAGAGAGGAGGTGTCAACCTTGGAGAGGGAGGATGTCAACCTTGGAGAGGGATGGTGTCAACCTTGGAGAGGGAGAGTGTCAACCTTGGAGAGGGAGGGGGTCAACATTGGAGAGGGAGGGTGTCAACCTTGGAGAGGGAGGATGTCAACCTTGGAGAGAGAGGGTGTCACCCTTAGAGAGGGAGGGTGTCAATCTTGGGAGTGGGAGGGTTTCAACCTTGGAGAGAGAGAAGGTGTCAACCTTGGAGAGGGAGGATGTCAACCTTGGAGAGGGATGGTGTCAACCTTGGAGAGGGAAGATGTCAACATTAGAGAGGGAGGGTGTCAACCTTGGAGAGAGATGATGTCAACCTTGGGGAGGGAGGGTGTCAACATTGGAAAGGGAGGGTGTCAACATTGGAGAGGGAGGCAATCTTGGAGAGGGAGAATGTCAACCTTTAAGAGGGAGGATGTCAACCTTGGAGAGAGAGGGTGTCAACTTTGGAGAGAGAGGGTGTCAACCTTGGAGAGAAAGGGTGTCAACCTTGGAGAGGGAGGATGTCAACCTTGGAGAGGGAGGGTGTCAAAGTTGGAGAGGGAGGATGTCAACCTTGGAAAGGGAGGGTGTCAACCTTGGAGAGGGAGGATGTCAACCTTGGAGAGGGAGGGTGTCAACCGTTGAGAGAGAGGGTGTCAACCCTGGAGAGGGAGGGTGTCAACCTTGGAGAGGGAGGGTGTCAATGGTGGAGAGAGGGTGTCAACCGTGGAGAGAGAGGGTGTCAACCTTGGAGAAGGAGGGTGTCAACCTTGGAGAGGGAGGATGTCAACCTTGGAAAGAGAGGGTGTCAACCTTGGAGAGGGAGGGTGTCAACCTTGGAGAGGGAGAGTGTCAACCTTGGAGAGGTAGGATGTCAAACTTTGAGAGGAAAAGTGTCATTGATCCTAATAGGATGTTTACCTGGATGGGTAGAGGCTGACATAGTACATGGGAATTAGATAATTGTTTAGAGGAAATTGTTAACCTGGAAATGGAGATTTTTTTTTAATGGAAAAAGGGATCAATTTTTTACAGTGAAGAATGAAGACTTTCATGAGAATGCTTTAGTATTAATAAAAAAGGGAATAAAAAAAAAATTGGTAGAAAAATTGTCTTATGACATTTTTGGTTGGTCATAGCGTGATTGGAAATAGTGTTCAACAAATGTGAGAAATGATGCAAGTTTTATCATTTCGGCTGTTCTATATTTCAAAAGCTGTGATGTAGGGCTCTGGAACTTAATTTGAAAATTATGAAGAAGTATCATGAATTAAATATGGATGGTCTTGCAGAGAGCTAAATGTCACCTGCCCATAAGTCTCCGGTACTTATTCTATAGTTAACAAATACACTGTCATTGTAGATCATCCATTGTCATCAAATTTAGTACACCTAATTTTATTACAGGACATAATTTCAAATGAAAGCTTATCAAAAATTCCCGAAATTATATGTTTTGAGATGTTGTTATTGAGCAGTGCTGAGACTGTATAATCTGGCTGAAGTTGTAATGATTTAGGTAAATATTTGACATTTTAATCAGGTACCTTAACGTTCCTATTACTGACACAAGAAAGGATTTTGTGTGTAAGAGATTTTATTAGAGTACGTTTTATATTGTTATCTAAGTCTATAAGTAAATTATTATGTCGTGAACAGTAAAAATATGTTTAGAAGTTTATCGACACTAAATGGTGATATTTTACAGACTAATAAACCCAGCATGTTGTTCTTTTCTTACTTAATTGCTCTTTATGATTATTCAATTATTCAAGAGATATTTTCGCCTTTAAAGAAAAGTTATGGAATTAAAATATAAATGATGAGGCTATTCTCATTTACAAGTTTATACACACCACAAAACCTCGTTGATTTACGACACAAATTAGGCTAAATTCAGACTAAGTCGTTATCTTTTGTTTCGTGGGAAAAGGGTACATTATGTTTCAATTTACATCATGTAATTTATAGTCAATGGCAGGGGTTTTCCTGCTTATAAATTTTTGACTGAAAGTTTTCCACGCTCCCCATGTGATTCGTTATTTTTTATTTTACCAATTTGATTAAAATTTGATTAAAGAAGATTTTTTTGGTGTTTTTTTTAAAATTTTGTTTTTAGCAAAACAAAATTTCATTTTCTAACTTAGATACTCTATGACAAGACAGATTCTGGAGTCCTATATCCTTTTTAAAAACAATATTAGACAATTTAATTTGCAATAACTTTTACAAAATAAGGAACTGGTTGGTAATTTCAATACTAAACCAAAAATTGTTGTTGCAGAAAGTGTTCTCTTTGTTAATTAATTTGGACATTTTTTCAGTATTTATTATAAGCATGCTAAAAATTGACGAAGTGTCAACAGTGTGAAAAAATGCTGTCTTCAAAATCAAATCTTGTTTGTTTATAAAGAAATCTGGAAGACTAACACCATATTTTGTAATTAGTATGAATCAATTAAGTAGAAATATCTAAATGAATGTTGGTATAGAAAATTTTGTTGCTGGTGATAGGTGCTGTGGTTTCATCTATAATTTATCGAGGTATATTTAAAACCATTAATAACTATGAACATAGCAGTTTATTTTCCTTTGAAAATTGTTTACTTTGATTTACCCTTTCACCACTGTAGACCATGATGGACTCATCCAGATCAATGTATGGGAGAGTCTACTAAAGTTGCTTAGGGTTGTAAGGATTAGATATAGGAAATAATCTCAGATGGTGTTTGTTTAGTACCAAATATGGATAAAGGGAGATAACTACAGAATGAAGTTCTTTTGTGAGTGTAATTCTATTGTTTCAAATTGGTTCTCGTTTATTTTATGTTTATAAACAAAAATACATATCTTTCATTGAAATTGACACAACATGTTATTTGTTTCAGATACAATATGCATTTATAAAAATTTCATTAACCGAATAACAATTTGTATTTTGTTGGGATTATTTTTTTACATGTAAAGTGAGTTTAGAAACAAAAGATTTACTTATTATGTGAAAATATTTAAAAATTAATGTTAAAGAAAAAATATTGCTCCTTACTTAGGGCACAGATTTTTTTTTGCTTTAAAACGTTATTTAGCTAATCTTCATTTGATTTCTTCATTAATTATTCTATGTCATGTGAGATTAAATTTGTTATGTCCTTATATCATGTGTATATCAGGCATTGAATAGCTCAATGAATGTGACATAGGTAATTTCTTCCAACTGACATTGACCAAGAAAAGGGTCTGACAATTCTCTTCAAAGTGATTTCTTCGGTAAATTTAAGTACCTAAGGTTTTCAAATGAAATATTTTCAGCCAGAAAATTAATGATACATGTGGTGACTGAAAGCCAGTACATTCTGGTCACTGCCTTTAACGTTTTTACCTTTTCCGCAACATAACCATTTGTTTTAAATCTGAATTTTTGTTAAAGTTAGCAATTTTTACTTCTGAAATGTTTTATTTTTAAGTTAAACAAAAGTTGTGTGTGGTATCTATAAAAATCATGTTCTAACAGAATACATTTTTATGAATTATGAAAAGTCCAGTAAAAGATTGATATCATTACAACTTCTGTCAAAAAATTAGAGTTTTGTCATATGTACATTGTAAGGAAAGCAAGGAAAGCACTTAGCAGAGTAAATAGCATAACATAAACAGGATCTTGACAAGTTATGTTTACTTGTGGTGTTAAGGAATTAGTGTGAAGCTAGCACACCAGGATACAACTAGAATATTGGAGGGAAGGGAGAGGGAGGGGGGAAAGTAGGGGTGGGTGGTGGAAAAGAGTCGAGTGTGAGGGACAGAAACAGCAGGGGTAGGGGGGAAGATGATGTAGAGAGAAAGAGAGAAAAAGGGATGATGAGAAAGGATAAAAGTAGAGAAAAGGAATGGAGAGTTCGGTCTACACACACAACAGGAAGTTCTACTCAAGGATCTAATTGATTCACTCAAAGCTCTATGGAGCTCTCGTTTAAAATGCATGATTGAACACTTTTAAAATTGCATTGGCAAAATTTCTTAAAATGTCGTCTAATATTCTTGGTACTCCCTGGAGTATTTTTAAAGGTAGTGTGAGTTACATATTGGATGAAGTTATTCAGTTAAAAATAACGTTGAATCGATAGCATTTTTCTATGCCAGCCGAGCCCTATAGTTATATTAGCTGCTACCTGTTTTATATTAAAGGAGAATGTACCGGCAGGGACTGTGTTTCCTCCTAGCTTCTCGGCTCACACACTTGTTAAAGCTTTACAATTAATGCATGTTATCTCAAAACCAGCCAACAAATGTTTCGACACAAATGTGATTTATTTTTTGTATGGTGAGTTGTTTATATTATAGTCTAGCTAGCTGTAGTAACATGCAATTCTAGATCTGTACCTGAAATTATGATAAATCAATAATTCTGCATCATCATCAAGTCGAGGCTTATAACTACACTATCCTCATTAGGTGTAACATTGAAGATCACATTTTCAAGACGGCAATTATTGAAAAAATATTTCCATGCTTTTGAAAGATTACTTATGAACGTGCCTTGAAAAAACCAAAATATAGTGTCCTTCTGAACCATAACAATTTTTCTGACTTTATTTATGAAGAACATCACAATGTCTACATATTAACTATCATAAAAATACTTCCCAGCATACATATGTATTTTATACAGCTGGATAGACTAGAGTTAAAGGGTTTCTCTATGTTAAACATATAGACAAAGATCCCCATCCCTGGATTCACTAGAACTATTTTAAACAGCTGGAGAGATTATAGAGCATATTTATGAGGGTTTAATCTCTACAAGGGATGGACAGTCCATCACAGAGATACTTCCATGCATATGCTAAAACCTTTTACAGCTGAAGAGATGAGAGTGTATATGGGTATCTTAGTTACACATATCAAATTAGATATTGACACCCCATTACAAAGATGCTTCCCAGCATATACTAGGGCTTCATACAGCTGGGAAGATTACCTTATGATATAAGGTAATTGTTATGTTAGAAGACAAGTCCATTACAAAAATATTTCCCAGCATATGCTACTAGCACATTATACAGCTTGGAAGACTAAAGTGTATAAAGATATCCATGTGCTAGGGAAGAACAGTCCTTTACAAAGATTGCTTAGCAAATGCTAAAGTTGTATACAGCTTACATAATCGTATCCCTGTAAGGCAATTTGAACTATTAGAAAATGATCAATCTTTTTTCATTTTGAAATAGGATAAGCAACGCAGTCTATATTTGGGAGCCATGTTTTAAATTTGTTATTACCGCATACAAGGAATTCATCTTCCTTAATCTTTCACTTAATTTTTTTTCATATTTTGTAAGTTTTGAAGGCTGAATATTAAAATATTACCAATAGTAATTACATTTCCTTATTGCCTCTGACTATACCTTTCAAAGTTAGAAATTTACGAGCTATTTTATGGAAATGGAACATGACAGCATCAATTTATAGTTGATTTAAAATGGTTTGATGAAATGAAACTTGTGATTTAGTTTCTTCTATCACCATAACTCGGGGGGCTAAACGACTTCAATGTCTCTCTTTAGAGTATGGGTAAACCAGCAGGATGGGAAAGTCAGAAATTATCTCCAAGGCATTATATGTTGAGTGGAGGGCACCTTACAAAAGGGAAATAACTCACTTCTTTTGGGACTATTAGTTCTGAGGTACAAGCCATGTGCAGCGTTGTTTAGAAATGAAGGCATGATAACTTATTCATGACTAGATTTTTGTTAATTTATTGTTAAAATTGAGTTTTTGTGATCCTGCGTATTATCTAATTTGAGGTGAAGGACATTTTCAGTCGGATTTAAGAGTATTTTTTCTCTTTTAGGCACACTGTGACATAGTTACTGTATATAGCACTATGTGACAAGGATTAAAACCCTGTACATTTGTATTATAAAAGGTAGTGTCCCATCATCTTTCCTTAGTATACAGATGTTGAGAAGTAATTTTGCCATTAAATTCATTAATGTCAATATATTGATAAAAAATGTATAAAGACAAGCATGGATGGGTTGTGGACCTTTGCAGAAAACTTTAAATTTGGTTTAGTTTGGTTTGTTTGTGTTTTACGTCCTATTAACAGCTATGGTCATTTAACGACGTGCCAGGTTTTGGTAGTGGAGGAAAGCCGGAGTTTCCCGAGAAATACCACAGAGCTATGGCAAGTACCTGGCGACTGCCCCACGTAGGCCGCGACCCAGTGGTGGATGGCTAGTGGTAGCGGAATTGGCCACCGCAGCCCCTAGAAAACTTAAAAGTATATCCTGTAGTGTTTTAGAGAATTATTAGGATCACAAATATCATGAGCATTTGTACAGTGGATAATCTACCTGTTCTTGCAATCAAGGGATCTTGTGATCAAATCCCAGTAGTTTTAAGACAAAATAAAATTTTGGGAATGCAACACAAATTGCTTGGACTCTACCTTAATGCTACACTGTTTAACCAGAATTTAGCAAAAAAACCCACTTTTTTCTTACCTTGTTGGTCCTGTCATATAAGAAATGTTGATGGGACTTCAAGTTGTTATATCAACATTTGGCATTGTCACTAGATAACCTACTTGAAAGCAGTGTGTCGTTGATGGGACTTTATAATTAAATGACATGCACCACGAGACACAACTCTTAGCCAAGAAGGATGCAACAATACGCTTTTCCAGTTATTGAACAAATTTGTGCAGACTAACTGTTGATAAGGCGGGAATTTTGTAAGTTAAAAAAATGTGAAAGGCGAAAAAAACATAAATGAAATAGCTTTACAAGTAAACAAATCATAATGAGCTTGCATGTGCACATTATCTTGTTTGCTTGCAAATTTGTGTCATTCAAATAGATCATAAATCCCATACAAAAGCAGTTCAATGCTTAAACAACTGGGGAAATCCCCCCCCCGTCTAAACCCTAGCGTGAGGCAAAGATATTTGACTGAGGAAAATGAAGATTAATAAAATCTTTCATCCCCTTGGGGGTGAGATAGGGGGATCTCAACCCAGGGGGGAAGATTCTTAATTTGCCAAACACGAGGCTTTGCGGAGTGTTTGGCAACTTAAGAATCTTCCCCCCGAGGGTTGAGATCCCCCTATCTCATCCCCGAGGGGGTGAATGATTATTTTTCTCTTACCCTGTTGTTGTTAATGTCCAAGTGTAAGACGAAGCATATTGTTTGTAAACAGGAACACGTGGATAGTGTATTAATATTATATGTATGCGTCGGACGGTTCACGCATCATATTTTAAACATTTTAAAAATCAATCCAATCTTCTTTGATGTCGAATGTAAACACGACAAGATTAGCAGACGAATTGTGTATGTGTGTGACCATATAAAAGTAGTTCTTCTGTAGTGACGTCAGGTCTATTGTGGAGAATGTGCAAAGAGCACGTGTAGCTTGTCTCAACCCTAGGGTGAGAGAGAAACACCTGTCCAGGGTATCTCATACAGATGTTAAACGTTGGATTTGTGTTTCTTCCGTGATATTTTCATATTTATTGAGTCTGTATATAAAATAAATTTTAGATGCGTGTGCTTCAGTTTGATCACCTGAATTAGGGGATATACACAAAATTTGAAAATTTGACTTAAATGCAGAGTAAGTAATAATACTTAAATTAATGATTGGCAAAAGCCAAAGTGAAAGGTTGAACATTTTGATAGATGCATGAAAAGTTTTTTTAAAAATTCTGTTGTAGTTTACTGAGGTTAATTAACTGCCTGAAATAAAGGAAATAACTTAACTTTTTTAAAGTTTTATTTGTCAAATATCGTTTTCATAATTTTTGCATAGAGATTGACAAGAAGTATACAGACTGTCAGCATTATATTAGCTGATCATACATTTGTTAGACCTATTAGCTTATAGGGTAACAGACAGGTGTTGTTTTGTGTTTAACAATTTGTGATTTTTAAAAGTTTTTAATATAAATCCACCTTGTAATATTTTGCAGACATTCACTGATGAGAAACGGATGTCAACGACCAACTTCTTCTCAAGACAGAGACTTTTGTAAGGTGGCAGCCTGTTGGTCGGAGTTCTATGAAAGGACGTTGTTTATTGGAAAAACAGTGATGTCGACAAATACCTCTCTGTCTATTTCATTGGGTAGAATGTGAACACATAAAGTTCAGCGATTGGATGAATGGTGGAAGGTGGTGATTGGACGGTTGTTTGGTTTGGCAGCTCAATGCGATCGTGTGAATGGTCCACAGGAAGACTTGACGGGACAGAAATAAGGAATGTAAGGAAACAACTGATTGGACAGATGTTTTATTTATGGTGATTGCTGATTGGACAGTGGTTATTGAAATTTAAAAGAGCTCCTGATTGGACATTAATGTAAGGTGGCTGCTGATTGGACAGTGACTGGTGTAAAGTGGTAAAGGATTGGTCAGAGATCATTTTAAAGTTGGCAGCTGACCGGATAAAAGCTAATGCAGTAGCTGATTGGACAGGTCTGTTTAAGAAAAGAACTTCAGAAGACACCTCTGTTTGAAAAATATTGTCGATTACTGATTGGACACTTTGAGAGGGAGTCGGGACAGTGAGCTTGCAGTTGATGACCAGAGGGACGCCGGATCTGTGAGCAATTGCATGTTTAAACTAATGCAATTAGCTCATGAATTCCTGTCAGCTTTTCTAACGTAACCTGCACGTTGTTTGAGCATGGTACGTGCTTTGTATAATTGTGCTTTTGTATTAGAAATATCCACATTTGCTGACCAAAATTACTTTAATGAAATTCAATTTTAAAAAGCTTTGAATAAAAACTTACAGATGTGATGAAAATGTTCTGATTCAGACCATTGATATGATTAAGACCAAAGTTTCAAAAATGTTGATTTGAGTTTATTTGAATTCAACAAAATTTCAATAATTTAAAAAATCAAAGTCAAGAATTTCCTGTCCACTATCTCTAACCCTAACCTACATAGTGTCCAGATGGTTCCCATAGGAAACTGATTGCACTTAATAAAGTTCGGGAAGGTCACTGGGTTCAAATCTTGCGTGGTCTGTCGCTTGTGAGTAATTAACCAGGTATACAAATTTTACAGGTTTGCATGTAGAATCGCAGGATCAGCTAGCTCAAAACATTAACACATCTACAGCTGTTGGTGATGATACTAAAACAGAGTGGTTAATTTACTCGGATGGGTTTTATTAGGTAAGAATATGGATCCTTTTTATGTAATATTTACGGAAGATATTTAATTCACTCCCTCCCTGGTATAACTCCGCCCAGGTTTGGAATGGTAAATATGGCTCCAATCTCTGATGTGGTTATAAACAATGTGTTAAGTTTAAGTGTATCTCAAGAAAATTCACTTCATATGTCGTTATCACAAAAATGCTCTCAACACTAATGAAAACAAATTAATAAGATAACAGAATATTGCATCTTAAAATTCGCGAAATCTGGAAATCCGATTTCCTTAATGCACAAAAGTTAGGAAACTGCAACTTTATTATCTCAAGAAAAGAAATAAATCTTTGGTTTCACCAATAAAACATTCAACCTTGATTTTATAATTATGTTAGATCCTTCATAAATATATGCTTTAAATATTCCGTGTCATCAGCACCCTTGCTTTCAAATGAATTAAGTCATTTAAATTAAATTACTTGAAAGTTTATACTGACTGTCTTAATGAAGTACAGTTATATGTTTAAAAAAAAAAAAAAAAATACAGGGTAAAATTTTGCATAACGAATTGTATTTAAAGGGATTTAAATTTAATTCTTAATGCAGTCGACCAATACCTGTAACTGAAGTGCCAGGAACAATGAAATAGGTTCACCTATCCCTATCATCTGTGGTCTCTTATATTATAAATTAACTTGACATACTGTATGTGATGCAATTCAAACATCAAACTCTTCTACGTGGTGATCACAGTATGATCAAAAGATCTCCCCACCCTATAACAGTCATACTTTACACTATGAAGGGATTTTGTCAATAGCTTAGGAATGCGACTCTTAATATGTTTAAAAGGCGAAATATATTCCTGACAGTATTGCAAAGATGAATTTGTACTGCTTTTTTGAAATATTGATTTCAGGTCCCTTTAAAAACAGAACTACCAGTCCTTATTGTAGGGAAAGGTTCTCATATATAATGCAGGTGCTTTCAGAAAATATATGGTTTAAAAATTTGACTTATTGCATCATTTACGTAATGAAGCTTAAAGATATCGTTCCGTCAAGGGCATGCACTAATATGAGACATGCGGGAAAAAAAACCCTGTAAGTTTTGTTTGAATAATAAATAGGAAATGGCGTGAGTTTGTATCATATCTAAACACTTTCATTACGTTTTCACATCTTCCAAATTTACGAAAAAAAGGGAATATGCCTATCTTGTTTAAGGAAGGCATTTAAGATAGTGCCTTGTGGATATTAACTAAACATTTTCATTACTTTTTCACATCTTTGTAATTTACAGTCTGTGTAATGCATTTCCTCACCACGTGTTTCTCTGTCTATCGTAACACAAATGGATGTTTGGTAGTTTTCACTGCAGTTTTGAAAGTAAAATGATTTTGAGCCAATTTGAAAGGTTTGCTTTACTCAAAAAGTCAAAACTATAAAAGTATCTCTGGTTTCCGAGTTTTCAAGCAGCAAAGAGTTCCCAACTTCACCAGAAGGAACGCCAGTCTTTCATAGTTTTACTTCCAAGCATATGAACCTATATATACATCATGTATGTACAGCTGGGTAGACTGAAGCTTTCTGAGTAAAATTTTCTTACATTTCCTATCAACAATTAATGGTACATTTGGGAAAATTTAATATTCAACAAATCTTTACATAAATGACCAGAAAGTCCCCAGCACAGATTTTTGTTCAATGCCATTTAATTTCCAAACAAATTTTGTTTCTTTCTTCAGTCATGTGCATTATCAGTATCATGAGAGCAGTGTCTCACAGCTGGAAGTATTTTTGAGATAGACTCGCATTTCAAATCAAGTTAAACACTCTTTTGCAAAAGTGAATGGTCAGACAAAAAAGTCAACCGTCACTTTACTGATGAATGCACTGATTTAGTTAAAATACAAAACACAGAGATCTTTTTCACTTCTCAAATTATGAAAGCCAACCAAACATTCAGGAAGAAAAATTGTTTGCTTCAGATATCTTAAATTTCTCCTCCTGTATCTCTCGCCCTTCAGTGTACATTATCCATTAGTTAGATTGAGCGATGCGATTCAATATGCATGTAACGGAAATTTTATAGTCGATCGACATAATAGGCTCCAGCTGTTAGAAACCACGACTCATTGAATTTGTGTTGTGTTATAAATAGAAGCAATAAATAGTCCTTCAAAACGTTTCCTGGTGTCTTTAAGAAACTTTATCTAAAATCATTCTTTATAATCAAATCTTTGAGTAGTTTAACAGTGCATGGAATTTCTTCCAGATAGATTGCGAAGGTAGGTGAAAAACAGGTAAGTCTTTTTTTACCTTTATTTTCTAATCACTTTTACTTGTTTGCATGATGCACTTTATATGATATTTGCATGAAACATATTTCAGTAATTCCTGTTAATAGGTTAATTAACGACAAACTATGCTTTGTGGTAAATATTTTTTAAGGATATTTACTTCAGTAGCATATTTCTCCTTGGTTTTTCTCTTTCTGATGTTCCAAAATATTCGTAAAGTATATATATATATGTACCAATATGGTTTAATGTTCATGCAAGCTCCTTAAAAAATACAAAAATAGGTAGCTTCATTAACTCATTCGCCCCTACATATTTAGACTGGACTTTCCTAGTCATTGATTTGGTAAGGTTCAAATATGACTTTAGGGGGGATGGGTTATAAACAGGCATGTTACATTAACACATGTGCTTAATTAAAACGTTGATTGATTCAAGCATTTGTTTATAATAATGTGTTACGATGTATATTCCTACAAATTACTGACTTGGAAAGAGCTGGGGCAGGTTTCTATTTTTGAAATTGGCGTTTTGTTGACCGCAATTAAGAGCTTCATATATATGAATAAAAGCAACTTTCAATTTCAGTATTTATACTTTAACTGTATTTGGAATATAAGGAAAAGAAAACGAAGGTATTCTAAATTGTCTGGAAATGTTTTGTGTGTCTGACATTTAAAATAGGGTTTGTTTGCAAGTTCTCTGATATCTTAAATAAAAATTCCACACTGGAAAAACTTTTGGATGATTTATCATTTAAAAAGGACCCTATCTTACAGTAACAAGACCACATAGCACTTCATTTACTTATGGAAAGCCATTAGTAGAACATGATCAATATTCCTCTGTATCTTTGAGATGTCTTCTTTCAAAAGTAATTAGATAAATATTTGGACATACAAAAATACTGGTGGAAATAAAAAAGATTACATTATTTGAAAATTTGCTTGCTTATGGTATTTTTTTTTGATATTGTTGAATTAATATTTTTGATTTTCTATTTCACAATTTCAAGCAACTATTTTTTTTTCAATACAGCAAATCATTTGCAAGATGCTGTCAGTTATATAAAAGTAAAAGGCAGTTTTCTGAAGGAGACCAAGTGAAAGAGTTACAAAATAGTAAAAAGGGTTACCTCCCTTCCATCAGCAAGTTCTGTGCAAACCTGTTTTAAAACTGTCTCTGGGAATGAAAATTACTTCGTTACAAGATCATTTATTATGAACATCGAATTTAAAAGAATGAATTCTGCAAAAAGAAAAAGTGAAATTCTTAAAAAAACATGTTAATAACTTTCTTCTCATATTTGTTTAAATTCAGCAAGTAAAATTTTGTTCTTTTCTAATAAATTTTCATTTTGATTAAGTAATAACTCTTTGATTGAGGGATTGTAATTAAAACAAGTAAGAGAAAGGATTTCACTTGTTGGCATAAATGAATTTAATTTAGGTAAGTGTTGAAATTTTCTGATAAAATTTCACGGTGAATATAGTTTACAAATCCGTCGATGACGAGCACAGCTTTAATAAGGCTTGATTATAAGGTCTTATATCGTGTGGAGTATTAGCTTGGATGCATTCGTTGAATTTACTAATGATGAAAAAAATAGAAAGTCTTAAATACTCTTAGTCAGAATACACAATTTGAAAGTAAACAATGAGAACTAATGATGAGGATGAGAACTTCCCTGACTGTCAAGGCATTGATTTACTGTCACACGATTCTTTGAAAGAATTATGAAGACGTACGTACAAGAAATCTTTTTAATCTAATCATTATTCTGGGATAGGAAATATCTTAGGAAGTCTGGAAATCTATAAAGAGAGAAACAAACAGGCACCTGGGGGGGTATGCCGACTTTCGTTTGTTCGCACGAGTAATGAACTTCCTGTGCATCCCTTGAAGACGGGTATCTTCCAGTGCATATCCCAAATGAACTGATGAAACATTTATTAGATATTCTTTAACAAACTGAACAATTTTCTGAGCTGCTTGATTGTGTTTGAATAATCTTTAAAAGAAAACATTCGTTTTGTGCTGAAAAGAAGCTTTGAGGAAGTAAAAAAAAAAGTAAAAAAAAAACAAAATTCAGAAAAATGTATTGATAGTTAATATGTCATACCATGTCAGAGTGTGTTCCTGACGGAAAGTTAATTTGGCAAAGAATTTGAAAGAAGACATATATAAACAAGAAAATAAATACCCCATATTTGAGGAAATGATGGAATAGAATTGTGGTCTACTATTGATTTTTTCAGACAGTGCTGTTGAAAACAAACATTTTTACTGAAAAATATCTGCATTTATCCTTGAATTTTAATAGAAGATTTTTGTACACACGTACAATATGTGTTTTTATAAATAACAAAACATTGGCATTTATCAACGATTTTCACCAGCACTTGTCATGAACCTGGTGCAGTAATAGCGCATCATTTGTCCTTGGAATTTGATGACATCAAACTCGGGTTTCGGTAGACAGTCTCTTGTCATTGATGTGCAGTACGTATCTGTAATATCTCTCTTTTTTCATTGGTTAAAATGGTTTATATGCTAATTAATTAATCTTGGTCATTCCTTACGATTTCATTTGATAGACAAACAAAGACTTTTTAAATGAGGCGTTTGTTATCTAAAAACATTTTTTTACAAAAAACCCATAAATATCTATATCGTCATTATATGCTCAACCAATCGGAAATGAGCACTTGAAACAACATGTTAGATATTGATTACTTTTAGGCTATAAAAAAAAAAAAATGAAAAATGAAAAATGCTTGTTATAATTTAAACCAAGTAAGCCCACAATTTTAACAGGGCTTCAAAAGATACAGACCAAATTTCGGTGTTTAACCATATATGAATCCTACAAAAAAACAAATGTCATACCGAAACCTACACAAAAGTGTTATTTAAAACTACGTCTTATTTGATATTTTCATTTTCATCAAAATCCAGGGAATTTGATCTAAAACTCATTGTGATGTCCATGTTTTTGACATGCTTTCCAATTCAAAATCAGATAGGGGTTGTTGATCTCATCGCAACACAAGATCTAGATCAAGGACGGAGAAGACTGGCTCTGAAGACCAGAAGAAAGAAAAAGCCTGATAGATAAAGGTAGGTCATGAACAGTTCTATTTCATTTCTGTAGAGATTCAATGTTTATCTGTCATATGATTGTTTATTTCAGTTTCTTTGCTGTACATCAAAACATTGCCTCAGAAATTATTTTAAAAATTGAAAACTATTTATTTCGCTATTGTAAGAGTCCATATCCCTTTATACTTATTACTAAAAAAATACCACAACCTACCGTACATTTTTTTCTCACAGAAATGTTACAGGTTTATTACTGATTACGAACTCGATCATCAACAAGTTCAACTCAATCTCATTCACCCCTGAAGACACATTTGAACTCTTCCAATTCAAAGGTTGGAAGAGTTCATTATGAAATTTCAGGTGTAAATAAATATGATAAAATGTTAAAATAGATATGCTTATAATGAAACAGTTTTATAAAGCATGTTCATTGGTTCATTGTAGTTGACACCGTTGTAAGCGTTGAGTTGCTCCTTAAGGTGCATCTAAATAACAAAGATACAACACAGTGCCGTGACGTGACTCGAACCCGCACCCCTTCGGTCACAAACCGGCGTTCTAGCTACCTCTAGACTACCGTGCCTTAATTTACACAAAAGTGGTTTGATTATATGTGCCAACATCCAAATGTGTTGGAGGTATCTCTTTGTTTGGTTGGTGTGTTCTTTGTAAATGCGAAATGCTGTGTTGCAAAAGCAAACATGTCGGTAAACAAGTTAATACATCTTCATACAGGTGATTTAAGTTTAAGAACTTTAAAAAAAAAGAAAAACTAGAGGTTAAAAATCACTACACATGTTGTAAAGTGGTTTATGATTAACCTCAGGGACTTTAATTTACACACAAAAAATGTCACTAAACTCATTTAAAAAAAAAAAATCTCTTGCCATGGGTATTGACCCTATGGTAAAGATGTTTAATCAGCAAGATATCAGGGATAAATATACAATACTCCAAAAGAGGGCTGAACTCTGGCATAATGTTTTGGTGGGGGCACTTAAGTTCTTGTAAAATGTAATATTTCATAATTACTATATAAGTAGGGGACTGAAGTGCTGAAATGTATACACGACTTCAGTATGGTAGTGAAATCTTGCAGGGCCCCCCGGGTTATTATAATACGGTGTCCCAGTACAGGGGCGTGAACTTTTGCATCTGCAATACAATACCAGACCTGGAAATTTTCACTGCTGTTCAATTTTCTTTTTCAGCACCCTCTGTAATGAGGGCGAATTTATCATTACAGGGATTATTAGTAAACAATATTATATAACATGTGAGTAATTAAATGTGAACGGCGAAATTTGCACTGCATGGGCAAAAAAAATCCCATTTTACAGTCTACAACTTTGGAAGGGGAGAAAACTCTATACAGGTTACATATTGTTAATACATCAACAGGGACATACACTTTAAATTGGCTCTAAAGTGATGTTTTTGATTTTCATCCCGTCTCCCATCTCAGTCTTGTTCCCGAACCAAGTTGACTTTCTCCTATAAAAAGTTATAGTTACATGATGCACAGATACTTGGAGCGGCAATGATGGCCGAAGTGCTGATGTCATTACGATCTGACTGATATATATATATGAACCATTAAATTGTCAGATTCATCAACAGAATTGCATTATTAAAGGGCATTTGTACGGTAATACTCCAGCTCTGGCCTGAAGACATTTAAAACTTAACTCAACGGGGCTAACCCCGATGAGGTCCGCCATGTCAGCCTTCACAGCGAACCACCAGATCAGGTTTGACATTTTTACCAGAGACTTAATGTCGGTTTAGTTTTTATGTACAGTGAAATAAAGTTTTTAATGTCTCATTGTAAGAATTAGACTGAAACCGGAGATGTGAACGCTCTGTGGGGAGGTAAAGCCGATCAATGGAAGAGCATTTGTGCTCTATATCATACATGTATAGTCCTAGCTGTGAGGTGAATGCACTCTTTTGTCAGAAAGCTGTCGGTTAGGGGCAGATCACTCCGGAGTCATGCAACCCAGGTCCCGCCCACATGTCTATATTGTAATGTCACCGCAGTATGCCTCGTGGAAAAATAGATATTTCAGTTTCTTTCAATTGTTAAAACACTGATACATTGTTTGTTCTATGGTATCCTTACTTCTGTTTTCATTAAAAAAGCTATCCCACAGTCACTGCTTTCGAAAAACAAGAATCATATGTTGCATATATAAATTGAAAATCTGATAAATTGGGGATAATGATTTTCCAGTCTTTGCTGGCTATTTTCTCCATATAACAAACACCATGATGGATTCGTTAGAAGCCATATCGTATTGCAATAAAACCTGATAGGGTATCTTTGATTTGGTGTATTTATATAGGAGAATCTTCGTTGTAGACATGATAAAATATCATCTTCGTCAATCTGAAAAAATATTTCTCCGAGAACACTATACAATTTATTTTTCAATACCAAAAGTGCTTTACGTGCTTTTCCATAGATCCATTAGGACAAATATCATTTTCCTGCTGTTGTACAGTTGGGGAGCGTCACTTGTAGAAACGAATGCACTGAGCAGACGCAAGGTTGCGCCGATGTTGTACATGGCGTTAGTGAGACAGTTCTGATTTAATGTATCAGTGTTTCCTAAGACAGCTTTGGGGGTTCCCGAGCGATGAAGCGATAAGTCATCGAAACATATGCCAAATAGAATTGTAGCCTCAAATTTTAGGAGTATAGCACCAATGTAAATAGTGCTCCGTAAGTATAATATATTTTACACATTGACACGGAACGCATACATTTCGCAAGATAAAACCTGGAGTTCCGTTACAGTATGAATATACAATACATTAAGCACCCAGTAAATCACACGGTGGATTTTATACCATGTATCTGGAGACTTGTGATCAATACGCCTTGTTCAGCAATAGTATATCTTAAAGCCCCAAATGGGTTTTTCAATCCCCAACATTTTTATCACGATTTAAAACAAAGTAAATTTTTGTTCGATGGGTCTCTGGTGAAATTTTATCACAAAAGTTTATGAGCGAACACTTCAGCGTGATATAGACGGTATGCAGTGTTTGTTCCGGAATTGTTTCAACGTGCAAGATCAATAACAACAATCGTGTGATCTTTATGCAAATACGGAGCTGTATAAATGTTTGATGTGAAAATCACATTTTACACTGTCAACTGTCCAGAATTGAAGAGATAGCAAAGTTCCATTCGATAAGGAATATGCTTTTAAACATTTAATTTTATTTAATGTCATTGCTTGCCACATACTATAGATAATATAAAAATAAAACTATTTGTTTTCATTTTTATCCGTCATATGACCAAGATAGTAGGAAGAGTTGGCGATGTTTTGATCGGTGGTAACAGGACGGTCTAAATAAATTATTTCCAATGTGTTAAGAACAAAGACACCCTGCGCAGTCACGTAATCTGACTCGGTCACTAACGTGACGTTTTAGTCGAAATCATCTCCACATGTACATGTAGATGGAGATATGTATCATAGCTCTTAGGCTGTTACCCAGAGGAACGGCTTACGATGCATAACTGATGATGTGTGCATAAATGTACATAAAACATTAGCCATTTATTTAAGTTTTCTCCCCATTAACTTTTCTCAGTCTCGCCTTTTAAAACATTGGAGAATCAGCCCGTGTAAAGTTAATAATTTTGCCAACTATGTATAAATGTGATAATTTTTTTAGTAAGTTTTAGATTGTTTTCGATAGTGCAGTGTTTGAAAGTAAACTTGTGGCGGGATTTTCTGATTTTTTCTTTTTACAGTTGTTATGAAAACATATCAATCAAAGCCAATATTGTTGATGTTAAATAAATTTTCATACTTATGTCATTGTGGTAGAGTTTCTTGTTTTTGATTCACCTGGAGGGAACTAAATTCCTTTAGCTTAATCGGTAGAGCACTGGTCTGGATTCGAATCCCTGTAGAGGCACTTTGAAATATGACAGTATATACCCAATGCATACTTATGACATAATGTAATTTTGTATTGAAGAGAGCAAAAATGCTCGGACAGAAATTTTCAAATTATAAAATATAAAGAGTTAAAACATGTTCAGTACTTTGAGATAGTCGGCTCCCCCAAACGAATTTTCCTTCCTGCTCTGTTTTTTCATCATTGTCTCTCTTTAAGATACCTTTGGTTAGGCCATGGTCAAAATAATTGAGGTGGTTTGTGTCTAAGCATGCTGCTGTGTCCAGGGTATGTCAAATATTTCAGTGAGATTGTAAGCAGGTTAAAGTGGGTGTTGTTTTGCTCCCTTCATTTGCAAACACTGTTATCATATGTGACCTTGAGGTTTGTGCGGAAGCTGAACTTGGAACCAAACAACCCTGTAAGGTATCACAACACCGATATTGTACTGCAATAATCTAGGGAGGAAAAAGTTGTAGAAATCAAAAGGATGTTAGATAAAAGATTCCAAAATTATAATGCTTTTGTCTTTCAACAAAGTACAATCGACGATTTCAAAAACTTCAAAGCTTTATGATGACAAAGTATCTTTAAAACTGATGAATGAACAGTTGTAGTAAGTCTGATATTTTATTTAGCAGCTTAAGTGATGTCATAGAAATGACAAAGATATTTGATATAAGCAACTTTGCTCAAAATCATTCACTCCAAGACTATTGGATATAAAAATCATAAACATCAGTGTTTTTCTACAAAGATATTCAATATAAAACATATCTGGCAGTGTATTAAAAAAAATACAGTTGTTTGAAATTTGATTATTTGGAAAAAAGAAATTTAACAAGAAAGAAGTTGAGGGGGTCACACATGTCACCTTATTATCTGCTGTCAAGTCTTAGTAACATTTATCCTATATATGTAGCTATCCAAAAATTGTAAATGCACTGTTTCAAAATGAAAGATGAATACCTTGCCAAGGGGAAGTAACTTCTAAGTCATATCTTCTAAATATAAAGAACAATATACTCTAAGCAAAAATGAAGACAACAATGAAATGTCTGGAATGGAACTCTTTTTTCACATTTAAAACTTCTGCAGTGGTATAGTTCACCTCAATGTTGCAGTCTTACAATGTACCTCATTCAGAAAATTTGTTTCAAACTTTCTGTCAATAACATATTTTTTTTTATAATTATGTTTTTGGGCTTTACACAGTTGACATATGGAACAAGACAATGAAAGAGCATCATTTCCATCCGCCTAGGTTGTGAGAAATCAGCTTTCTTCAGTGTCCCCCATCTTTTGTGGTCAGGTCTTTCATTAGTACAGCTGAGGCTGCTGTATATTAAATTATCATAGGAGTAATTTGTGTGTATGTGTAGGTAATGCTGCATATATTTTCCTGCACATTATGGAATTTTAAACTTTATCAAAGAGAATCCTTTTCTAGCCCCTATCCTTGCCATTACAGTTCTGTTTAGACTTTATCAAAGAGAATCCTTTTCTAGCCCCTATCCTTGCCATTATAGTTCTGTTTAGACTTTATCAAAGAGAATCCTTTTCTAGCCCCTATCCTTGCCATTATAGTTCTGTTTAGACTTTATCAAAGAGAATCCTTTTCTAGCCCCTATCCTTGCCATTATAGTTCTGTTTAGACTTTATCAAAGAGAATCCTTTTCTAGCCCCTATCCTTGCCATTATAGTTCTGTTTAGACTTTATCAAAGAGAATCCTTTTCTAGCCCCTATCCTTGCCATTATAGTTCTGTTTAGACTTTATCAAAGAGAATCCTTTTCTAGCCCCTATCCTTGCCATTATAGTTCTGTTTAGACTTTATCAAAGAGAATCCTTTTCTAGCCCCTATCCTTGCCATTATAGTTCTGTTTAGACTTTATCAAAGAGAATCCTTTTCTAGCCCCTATCCTTGCCATTATAGTTCTGTTTAGACTTTATCAAAGAGAATCCTTTTCTAGCCCCTATCCTTGCCATTATAGTTCTGTTTAGACTTTATCAAAGAGAATCCTTTTCTAGCCCCTATCCTTGCCATTATAGTTCTGTTTAGACTTTATCAAAGAGAATCCTTTTCTAGCCCCTATCCTTGCCATTATAGTTCTGTTTAGACTTTATCAAAGAGAATCCTTTTCTAGCCCCTATCCTTGCCATTATAGTTCTGTTTAGACTTTATCAAAGAGAATCCTTTTCTAGCCCCTATCCTTGCCATTATAGTTCTGTTTAGACTTTATCAAAGAGAATCCTTTTCTAGCCCCTATCCTTGCCATTATAGTTCTGTTTAGACTTTATCAAAGAGAATCCTTTTCTAGCCCCTATCCTTGCCATTATAGTTCTGTTTAGACTTTATCAAAGAGAATCCTTTTCTAGCCCCTATCCTTGCCATTATAGTTCTGTTTAGACTTTAGAAAACAAATGTTATTCACTGTACATACCACATTTCAATTTCATCAACAATTGGGTCGCTGTAAGATGTAAAATTAACATTTTTTCAAATAGGTATATAGATATGTCAGAAGAGATGAAAGACTCGATGACCGATATATGATACAGAATGTAGCATAGAATTTGGTTCTTACAGAGAAGTTTGTGTACAGAGAACTTGATTCCTATAGAGATGTTTTTGTACAGAGAACTTGATTCCTATCGAGATGTTTGTGTACTGAGAACTTGATTGCTATAGAGATGTTTGTATACAGAGAACTTGATTCCTATAGAGATGTTTGTGTACAGAGAACTTGATTCCTATAGAGAAGTTTTTGTACAGAGAACTTGATCCCTATAGAGAATTTCCTGTACAAAGAACTTGATCCCTATAGAGATGTTTGTGTACAGAGAACTTGATTGCTATAGAGATGTTTGTATACAGATAACTTGATCCCTATATAGATGTTTGTGTACAGAGAACTTGATCCCTATAGAGAATTTCATGTACAAAGAACTTGATCCCTATAGAGATGTTTGTGTACAGAGAACTTGATCCCTATAGAGATGTTTGTGTACAGAGAACTTGATTCAGATAGAGATGTGTGTATACTGAGAACTTGATCCCTATATAGATGTTTGTGTACAGAGAACTTGATCCCTATAGAGACATTTGTGTACAGAGAACTTGATCCCTATAGAGAATTTCCTGTACAAAGAACTTGATCCCTATAGAGATGTTTGTGTACAGAGAACTTGATTGCTATAGAGATGTTTGTATACAGAGAACTTAATTCCTATAGAGAAGTTCCTGTACAGAGAACCTGATTCCTATAGAGACATTTATATACAGGGAACTTGATTCCTATAGAGATGTTTTTGTACAGAGAACTTGATTCATATAGAGATGATTGTGTACAGAGAACTTGATTCCTATAGAGATGCTTGTGTACAGAGAACTTGATCCCTATAGAGACATTTGTGTACAGAGAACTTGATCCCTATAGAGATGTTTGTGTACAGAGAACTTGATCCCTATAGAGACATTTGTGTACAGAGAACTTGATCCCTATAGAGATGTTTGTGTACAGAGAACTTGATTCCTATAGAGATGTTTTTGTACAGAGAACTTGATTCATATAGAGATGATTGTGTACAGAGAACTTGATTCCTATAGAGATGTTTGTATACGGAGAACTTGATCCCTATAGAGATGTTTGTAATCACAGAACTTGACTCCTATAGAGATGTTTGTATACGGAGGACTTGATCCCTATAGAGATGTTTGTAATCACAGAACTTGATTCTTATAGAGATGTTTGTATACTGAGAACTTGATCCCTATATAGATGTTTGTGTACAGAGAACTTGATCCCTATAGAGACATTTGTGTACAGAGAACTTGATCCCTATAGAGACATTTGTGTACAGAGAACTTGATTCCTATAGAGATGTTTGTATACAGAGAAATTTATTCCTATTGAGATGTTTGTGAACAGAGAACTTGATTCCTATAGAGATGTTTGTATACAGAGAACTTGATCCATATAGAGATGTTTTTGTACAGAGAACTTGATTCCTATAGAGAATTTCCTGTACAGAGAACTTGATCCCTACAGAGAATTTCCTTTACAGGGAACCTGATTCCTATAGAGACATTTATGTACAGAGAACTTGATCCCTTTATATATGTTTGTATACAGAGAACTTGATTCCTATGGAGATTTTCATGTGGCAGAAGACAAAAGTTTGCGGAGCAAAAGTTTGTATTCCTTTATATGTGCAGCACTGACTGTATAATTTTCTCCATAACAGATAGAAAGGAAAACATGACAAGTAGGGTGTATAATTACATCATAGAAAAGTTACGACTTTGTAATTTTATTATACGACACATGGTAGACATATTTCTGCAAACTGTTTTATATTTGATAGATACATCGTTACGTCAGTTTGTATAGCTAATTATATTACGTGGTAGTATATGTGTCTCTGTAACCATGGCGACGGAACCCCATGATGCTTCATCCTCTATAACTTACACTTATTCATGGTTTGTGACTGTTGTCTTGTATGTGAAAAAAAAAGATTTTTAGAAAGATATGTTGAGCAGTGTATTGAATGTTCATTGCAATTTGAATTTACTGATCAAAAGTTCCAGATAATGTTCCATTGGTATGGTATTTTGATAATTCCTGCCATTTCACATAAAGTTTAATTTGATATGCTGGAATTTAATTTACTAATATGATTCAGATGAAGAGGCATTGAATGAAAAGATATGAGAGCATGTGGCCATGAAATAGAGTAATTCATTAAAGGGTCTGCTACCTTAGTGCGGTATGCAAACAGTCTCCATTACAAGAGAGTTCCACATGAATAAATGGGTAAATTGGTCTTTTGTGGGAGGTATACACTGGAATAAAGGCCTTGATTAATGGATGTTACATTAGAGAAGTGTTTTATTGATTAATTAATGATATCAGAAAGGGTCTGAATGCTTTTACAAATATCTATGAATATTTTTTTAGATAAAATGCTTATCATTGTAAGTTAGATAACTCTATTTCAAATCTCTGGTATAATTGTACAGTTGTGTGACTGCCCCATGTGCTGTGAGCTAGATCTAGCCACACAGATGTGCAACTAGATACAATTGGTTGCTCAATATTAAATGGAATGAAGAAAATCTGGAAGACACATATGAAATTTAGAACATTGTATGTATTTTATTTCTGTCAGTGAGCTTTCGATTTCAATACAACGGGGCCTGACAGGTAAATAACATTTTGATGAATGACCAGAGTTTAACCAAAACTATAAGTTATTATGTTTGTACCTACTTTTGAATATCTGAACGAGGAACTCGTCTTAGGACATTAATACTGGTTAGGTTTAAAAATGAATTCCATAGGGGATCATCAAAGGGAGCTCACTCATGAAAGGATTCGAAGTTCAGTCCTCACAATATGGCTTACTTAGAAAATATATCAAAGGTATATTGATTTTCAACATTTTATTTCTTACACAACATGCTTCAAGGATGTGAGGTAAATGTGAAATGATGACATTTTATGTCTTTTAATGCCCCTGGGTTGTAAAATAAGGTTTGTTCATATTGCGTCCCAAGAATGATAAAAAATAGGGCCAAGTAATTGATCTATGGTGTGGCTCGCTTTATAGGGCCCAGTGGGCATCCCACTGCATCCCTACACATGTTCAGACCAGGACTGTATGTTAAGTTTATGTTAGAATTCAAGGTTATTTCTGACGATATTACTTATCACGAGTATTCTCAACTGTACACTGTGAGTTAGATCAAAATGTCTCCACACTGGCCTAATGTACTTTCTGTTATGAAATCATCTGAAATTTATGTATGTGTCTAAATTCAACACAAAACGTTACTGTAATCATTAGTAAATGGTTTTTTTATGGGGTTAAATAATTGTTTCACTCTTGCGGCCTATTAGATTTTTTTATAGTTTATCAAGGGGAAACCACTCAGTAAAAGTTGAAAGAACATAGAAATTGATTTTGCCTATGTTTTTGACTCATTTTATTTTTACAAAAGTCTGATCACAATTGGTGCATCGATTTAAGTAGATAAGTATATTGATAAGATGCAATTTATACATACCCTATAAAGAAATGGGAAGAACTGATCAGTAATCTTCAAAAGACAGGTATCAGCCTATAGCTATAGTGATTGGTCATTTATTTTTTACCTGAGACCAATCAAATAGCTAGCTACGTGCCTTCAATTTTGCTTTGACATATTCCAGGGGTGTAGAGAGCGAAAGTGAACGTAACCTGTAGAATTTCGAGGATGGATATAGGAGCATATGCGTCTACTGGATGGAGCCTTAAAATGGTGGCCCTGTGTTCAGAAAGGGTTGGGTGTACAGTGTAGGGGATGGTCTCGTCATCAGACTGGTGGTACCAGACCCATAGAGAGATCATTAGCGGCGATATGTTGTTTCTCCATCCACCTTTAGCGGTGCTTTATTACGCCAAGAGCTGAAAACAATCGGTTGTTAGTTTGCAGTAGTACTGCTGAATAGAGTCGCAACAGGAAATTTTTCAGCTTGTACGTCACTTTCCTTTACACAGTGCGTTTAACACTGAAGTTTTAGAACTGAGCGTGTATTGTACACAAGGTGTTGACATATTGGAGGAAAATTCATCAGACAAACTACGGTTATCATCAGACGTCCTTCTCAAACTGATAGTTCCAAACAAAGCAATTCATAATATTGTTTGAGAGAAAATTTTGAATGTGATTTAAAATTCCTATCAAATCAACAAAACAATTTAATTTCAAAAAATAACATAAAAAACAGTGAAATCAACATTTTCACCACTGTAGACCATAATGGACTCATCCATATCAATGCAGGGTAGAGTCTACTAAAGTTACATAGGGGTTAAAGGGTTAGTGAATAACCAAATCTACCTTGATCAGGCTGCCAGATAATGTTGTAAAAGAAAGATAACTGACAAACATTTAAGCCATAAAAGTGTAGTAAAGAGCCTATAATATTACAGGTAAAACAATTCGGTCAGAGCTACACATGCCAAGGTCAAAGAGTTTTTACCAGATCATTGTTGAATGGTGCTATTTCGTTCTTTTTGATGGATTGTCCAGCAAAATTGAAAACTGTTGCATGTGAATGCTCTAATTTTTTAAAGCAATATTTTATCTTAATGAACGTATTTAGACGAAGGCCACATGGGGCACTTAAATAAGGATTATGCTAAATAGACGTCAATTTATAGTACCAGAGTTTTATTCGACACAAGCTGGCCCAGAACGAGTTTAAAAGTCAGGGGTTATATTGGTGACAATATGTTGGAACAGCAACAGTACATGAAATGTCTGTGTAAGTATCTCCGCGTTGATTATCTAATCGCTCTTTACCGCCGTAAACAACTTTACAGGTTTCGTCAGTTTGCAGCAGTTGATACCCGCATATTCTGTGTCAAGTTTGTGGCTTCTCGTAAACTTTTTCACCCGTCCTCGCAGATCAATAACGATAATAGTGCCAGAGACTATGTCTCAGCGATCTTGTTTCCCGCTACAGCATATACACACCACATATTACAACGCATTAAACAATGACTGAACGGTTCGATTTCGCTGCAACACATGTCAGTTCAATGACTGCTGTTAGCTGCTGGTTTGAATTACGTCGCAAACTAAAGATTAGGACAGATTTTGGTGATTATGTTTATCGTTTTGACTTGTGCACGTAGACATAAGCTAGGGATTTTCAGAAAGTCACGGTACGTTTGAGATCTACATTTTCATGATTGCATGCCGGATGTGGTTGTTGAATTTTAAGACAAGACAGAGATTCATTCAAGTGATTAAGCTGTTTTGCCGCGAGTAATTGGCTTTCCACGTCATCGTTGACGTGTTGTAATCCGTGAAACAAACAGAACAGGCCCCACAATTTCATGATTTTTGTTAAAATTTAATGAAAGAGGAAGCAAAGGATATTTTGGAACCCAGTTTGTTAAAATGAAAATGATCGCCTCAAGGGAAATGTCAAATTGTGTGCAGATAGAATGCATGCTAAATTGAATACTTTGCCTGAAGGATGTCGGCTTGCATCCTGAGATTTATTCCTAGGATAAGAAAAATGGGTTAGATCTGTTTATATTACTGATCAAATTTTCTTTGAGATAAATCCTGTTGCAGAAAAGAATATTGACTAATAAAATGTTTTGTTCTCCCATATATCCCAGATAAGGTAATTGACTCCCATCATGCAATTTCCATGGAAACCAAAGTTGAATTGAGTCGAAAGGAAGAAGTACATTTGAATACATCAGTATAAGCTTTAATGCTTAAATACATATTTAATAATACGTACCCCCTAACTACCTGCTAAGTCCCTGCTGTTAAAAATACCCCCTAACTACCTGCTAACTCCCAGATATTAAAAATACCCCCTAACTACCTGCTAATTTAAGTCCCAGATATTAAAAAAAAAAGCTAACTACCTGCTAAGTCCCAGATATTAAAAATACCCCCAAACTATCTGCTAATTTAAGTCCCAGATATTAAAAATACCCTCTAACTACCTGCTAAGTCCCAGATATTAAAAACACCCCCTAACTACCTGTTAATTTGAGTCCCAGATATTAACCCCCCCCCCCCCCCCCCCCTATAACTACCTGCTAATTTAAGTCCCAAATATTAAAAATACCCTCTAACTACCTGTTAAGTCCCAGATATTAAAAACACCCCCTAACTACCTGTTGATTTAAGTCCCAGATATTAAAAACACCCCCTATAATATATTGCTCGTGGTAAAGGGGAACAAGGCCTTAGAAGATTTACTTCTGAATGGGAAAAATGGTTAAAATTAGGAGAGCTTGACCTCAACTAACCCTAAGTATTATGACTATTTATATTAAGTTATTAGTTGTTATTCTACTTTACAAAACAAAATATTGACAAATACTCACAGCAGTCATTTATTTTATTTAGTATCTTCTCAGATTTGGCAGTCTGATCTGTCTCTCTCTCTCTCTCTCTCTCTCTCTCTCTCTCTCTCTAAAAATGCCCCCTATAACTACCTGCTAAGTCCCAGATATGAAAAAAGCTCCCTAACTACCTGTTAAGTCCCAGATATTAGAAATGCCCCCTATAACTACCTGCTAAGTCCCAGATATTAAGAACACCCCCTAACTACCTGCTAATTAAAGTTCCAGATATTAAAAATGCCCCTAATAAGTACCTGCTAAGTCCCAAATATGAAAAATACCCTCTAACTACCTACTAAGTCCCAGATATTAAAAACACCCCCATAACTACCTGCTAATTTAAGTCCCAGATATTAAAAATGCCCCCTAACTACCTGCTAAGTCTCAGATATTAAAATTGCCCCCTAACTATACCTGTTAAGTCCCAGATATTAAAAATGCCCCCTAACTACCTGCTAAGTCCCAGATATTAAAAGGTGAATACTTTGGCCAAAATTTCCCAATCTATAATACATGTAGTGTATCTTGATCCGCACATTTTCAATTAAAAAGCTTTCTGAAAGGATTCTGGAATGAGCAAATTGCTTCATATGTAAATCAGTATATACTCTTTTATATTTCAAAGGAATTTCTCTTAACGTCATGTCATTTGTCAGAGAAAATGTGATATTAAGTGAAATGTGCTATAAAGTGAAATATGATATAAAGTGAAATATGTTATAAAGTGAAATATGATATAAAGTGAAATGTGATATTATGGTTTGTTTATTGTAAGATGTTAAACCATGGATGGAATTTTATGTTAGATACTTTATTGTCAATCCGAATGGACCTTTTCATAACAAAGTCAGCATTGTTTTCAAATTAAAGGATTTTGTCTCGCTGCCACGAAGTAGCAGAAGAGACTAAGGTGTTGCTTTTTCGGCGACGGTGGCGGTCAAGCTTCAACATTAAGTTTTGCGTATAAGTTAGTTTCACTAAGTGCTTAAGACCAACCTAACTTTGACCATAGATGCATCTTAGGTAGTACATCTCAAACCCATGCATCAAATGCTGGATGCTGCCTACCTATCATGGTCCATTGACTTTGTCAGCATCTCCATCAACAATAAGTTTTTGCGTTTGAAACTAAAAGTTCTAGACCAACCAAACTTGACATGTGCATTGATGGTCATTAAGCAGGGCACATGCGACATATCAATCCAAATGGATTGTTTTACATGGATATACTGTGTATCTGTAGATAGAAGTTGTTTTTAAAAGAGTTCATAAAATACAATAATAAATGATATATATAGAATGCATTAATTAGGAAATCATGGTATTAATTGAAATGTGAGGTAAACCATCATGACATTAAACAATGTGACAGTATGCAACATGATATTAACCAGTATGATATTAAGTGGAGACCTGTTGCCCTAGCAGTCCTTAATAATAGTCAGAGACATGCATGCTCTATGTAAATTGTGATCAATTTGACTGCAAAATAAAAAGAAAAAGAAAATATGGAACTGTCAGTTTTGTCATCAATCAAACTCATTACAATTTGAAGGTTTATTTAAAATGAAAGAACCATCCGTGCCCCCGCCGTATACAGTAGTTACTTATTTTGCACAAAATCCCAAAAGGGCAAGTCAATTTGATAAACTTGCATCGGTAGATATAAAACAGCTGCCAAAAATCCATTATTTCTTTGCAAAATTTCAAAGAAATTATGTAATGTTGAAAGTACGAGCGGTTGAGTTAGACAGAAAACATCTTACATATACAACAATTATTTCCTGCTTTGTTGATTTAGGGTACGACTACTGCAGTATAATTGTTGTACTTGCATGTTGAGATCATTTTCGGTGTGTGTGCTTATAGAATTACTCTGATTGTATACGTAAACCACTCTATGACACGCATGTAAGGGGTAAAAGCCCAAGGAAAACGCTGTTTACAGGTATTTGGGTTAAGTATGATCAAACCTGTATTTAGAGACCATCCTTAGGGGGTCCATCAAATATCACAGGGGTTCTCTTATCACAGGGGGTCTCTTATCACAGGGGTTCTCTTATCACAGGGGGTCTCTTATCACAGGTGGTCTCTTATCACAGGGGGTCTCTTAACACAGGTGGTCTCTTATCACAGGGGGTCTCTTTATCATAGGGGGTCTTTTATCACAGGTGGTCTCTTATCACAGGTGGTCTCTTATCACAGGTGGTCTCTTTATCACAGGTGGTCCCTTATCACAGGTGGTCTCTCATCACAGGGGGTCTCTTTATAACAGGTGGTCTCTTTCACAGGGGGTCTCTTATGACAGGGGGTCTCTTATGACAGGTGGTCTCTATTACAGGGGGTCTCTTATCACGGGTGGTCTCTTATCACAGGTGGTCTCTTATCACAGGGGGTCTCTTTATCACAGGTGGTCTCTTTATCACAGGTGGTCTCTTATCAGAGGGGGTATCTTTATCACAGGTGGTCTCTTATCACAGGGGGTCTCTTATGACAGGGGGTCTCTTAATCACAGGTGGTCTCTATCACAGGTGGTCTCTTATCACAGGTGGTCTCTTATCACAGGGGTCTCTTAACACAGGTGGTATCTTATCACATGGGTCTTTTATCACAGGTTCTCTTATCACAGGGGGTCTCTTAACACATGTTGTCTCTTATCACAGGGGGTCTTTTATCACAGAGGTTCTCTTATCACAGGGGGTCTTTGAACATAGGGGGTCTCTTATCACAGATGGTCTCTTTATCATGGGTGGTCTCTTAGTACAGGTGGTCTCTTATCACATGGGGTCTCTTAACACAGATTGTCTGTTATCATTGGTGGTCTCTTAGTACAGGTGGTCTCTCATCACAGGGGTTCTCTTAACACGGGTGGTCTCTTAACACAGGAGGTATCTTGTCACAGGGGTTATCTTAACACAGGGAGTCTCTTATCACAAATGGTCTTATTATCATGGGTGGTCTCTTAGTACAGGTGGTCTCTTATCACAGGGGTTCTCTTAACATTGGTGGTTTCTTACCACAGGTGGTCTCTTATCATAGATGGTCTCTTAACACAGGTGGTCTCTTATATCAGGTGGTCTCTTATCACAGATGGTACCTTATCACAGGTGGTCTCTTAACACAGGTGGTATTTTATCACAGATGGTCTCTTATCACAGGGGGTCTCTTAACACAGGGGGTCTCTTATCACAGGGGGTCTCTTTATCATAGTGGGTCTCTTATCACAGGTGGTCTCTTATCACAGGTGGTTTCTTATCACAGGTGGTCTCTTAACACAGGGGGTCTCTTATCACAGGGGGGTCTCTTTATCATAGGGGGTCTCTTATCACAGATGGTCTTTTATCACAGATGGTCTCTTATCACAGGTGGTCTCTTATCACAGATGGTCTCTTATCACAGATGGTCTCTTATCAGGTTCAGGTAATGACAATAACTGCAATTGAGTTTGGTCTCTTAATGCAGGTTTACATGGCATATTATAACTGAAATGGGCAGATTATACATAATGGTCTCTTACTATGGATGGTCTCTCAAAACAGGTTCAGGTAATGACAATTTCACGTTGAACCGAGGGAATTGAACCCTAAACCGCCTTGGTAAAAGACAAGTACCGCGCTATCCACTCTGCCGCCCTAGCACCCTAAATTAACGTCAGATAAATGTACTTTAAGGAGGGGTAATTTTATATAAGAGTAACAGTAAATTATAAGGTAGCATATGTCCTTAAATTTTAAATCTTTGACCAATGGAGACACCGGTGAATCTTAAGTGGCTCCATCTTATCGCTAACAATAAAAAATGTACAATTGTTTTCAAATCTTTGCTATTAATCCATCAGACTTGGATCAAGTTCAACGATGACAAAGAAAGATGTGTGAATATTTTAAGAGGTTTAAAGCAATCTATATGTAAGATTGTTTGACTTTATTCCAAACAGCCAAATCAAAAACAAAATTGATTTTGGCCAACATTTAATAAAAATGATAAAAAGATTGAATATCAATGGGTTTTTACAACAGTAAATTCATCAGTTTTGATTGGTCATTTAAACTGGACAGGTCTAAAATTATCATTTCACAAAGATCTTGTTATAAGTTGGATGTCATCAAATTGCCAAATCCAAATAACCATTTCTATGTAGACTGTCATGTAAGGGAGCAGTTATAAAGATCGAGTATTGTAATGGAATATCAAGTAATTATCGTACCTCGTCCACCAATCATAGACAGTCTGGCCGCCGATTAACCAGGCAAAGGAATTCCTACAGCAGACATTTGTAAACATACCAATTTACAAGACCCTGCGTTGGCAAGTGGGCGTCGAAGTGATTCGATGTCCTAGAAACAAAAGCAAAGGTAACCAATTAAAAGTAATTGTGATTTATTTTTAGCTTCCTGAAGAATCCAGCGATAAGGAGGTTGTTCATGATATCCGGTGATATGTTTTTTTCTCGGTAGATGACACCAATGGAGAATTATGGTTGTAGCTTGACTTCCAGGCTAATGGAAGGCTGACATATATAAATGAACATTACAGCTAGTGTCTGGTCACAATTCTCCGGATTTGCACTAATTTTGTGTAATTCACGGAGAATCGGGTTAGGGCTGGTCTGGTCAGAGCCCACGTTACACTGACAGGTTAGCTTCATCAATCATCCTCTAAAGATTCGAAAATAGTTTTCTTCGTTTTCTTGACACTTTTTTTCATTCCTTTGCCGAATTTCGTTAGACATGGACGTTAACCATTCTGAATCCTCGGACATTGGACTTTAAACATTGATTGAACACTTTTTTTTAAAAACATTTCAATGAAAATTTCAGTTGAAAATAACTTGTGAAGCTGACAAATAAAGCTTTGAGTAGCAAGGATGATCAGGATCCCAAGTTAGCTATAAGACGTATCTGTATCTCTAAGACCTACTTGAATTTGTTCTGTCAAGGCTGACCAAAGAATTTGGCCCATATACTTGACAACAAAAAGGTGTATACAGGCCCTTTAGGTCTCAATGAATACAATGCTGGAATGCACAGTTAAACTTGTCTTTTCTGACCCCTGACTACATCAGTATTTCCACATGCTTGCTATA
Source organism: Mizuhopecten yessoensis (assembly GCF_002113885.1). Lineage (NCBI taxonomy): Eukaryota > Metazoa > Mollusca > Bivalvia > Pectinida > Pectinidae > Mizuhopecten > Mizuhopecten yessoensis. The sequence continues at coordinate 649,085 of NW_018406841.1, forward strand.
TTCAAATGCAGTTTTGCAATCCTGTTATTAATGAAAAATGCCAACAGAAACCTCTCTTAATTCTGACATCCTGTTTTATTTGGCCTAAAGATCTGTTTCTATTGCTACTAACAAACAAGACTTGTGTATTCTGATATCCTGTCTGATCTGATACCCTGTCTAACCTGACACACTGGGTAATCTGACACCATGAGTCTAATCTGACACCCTGTCTAATCTTACAACCTGACTAACCTGACACCATGTCTAATATGATGTCTTGTCTAATATGACACCCTGTCTAATCTGGCATGCTGACTAACCCGACACCATGTATAATATGATGTCATGTCTAATCTGACACCCTGTCCAATCTGGCATCCTCACTTATCTGACATCCTGACTGATATGATACCATGTCTAATCTGATATCCTCACATATCTGACATCCTGACTGATCTGACATCCTGACTAATCTGACATCCTCACTAATCTGACATCTTGACTGATATGATACCATGTCTAATCTGATATTCTCACTAATCTGAGATCCTGACTAATCTGACACCATGTCTAATCTGACATCTCATCTTATCTTACTTGATCCCTGTCTAATCTGATATCTTGCCTAATATGATTGATCTGATATCTTGTCTAATTTGACACCCTGTCTAATCTGACATCATGACTGATCTGACACCATGCCAAATCTGACATCCTGACTGACCTGACATCCTGTCTTATCTGACATCTATGATATTTATTGTCTTGATGGGTGACAGCTAGGTTTCAATGTATGGTTATTACAGAGAACCAAGTGAAATCAACTCAGCCGCCTCAACTAATTCACATGAACAAATGAATTTCCTGATTTTCATAATATGAAAATTTGACACCATGTTTTTCCTGGTCACAGTGAGTTGAAATTAAATCTGTTGTTATTGTTATTTATGTTTATTTTACCACTATCCATACCTTGATGTATATAACTCATGGAAGAGATATTGAAACAGAAGACATCATGAAACCATCGAAAAAAAAATGCAAGAGCAAGCAGGACACTATATGAAACGTCATATATAATTACTGGTAATCATATTAGTGTATCACACCTTGAAAAATTAAGAAATGTAACAATTTGAAGATTGAATATGAAGTAGACGTTCGTCTGTGATGCTGTCAGACTTAATGCTCTTACAGGGATGAAATATTTATAAACGTTTCGTTAAAGACGAGAAGGCCACCAGCTTAGATTAGAGTGTGAAAACTCTCCAATATGATGGTATTTGCCTGATATAATAGGCACTTGGACAATTGTTATCAAGGTCAGAGCTCGTGCCATTAGCAGTATGAGTGGATTTGAACCGTTAAGTGTTAAGGAAGACGTCGCAAGATAAAGAAGCAATGTGTTCAAACAGAGGCAAGAATTCCGTAATTATTCTGTTCGACGATAAATGATGCACTGTGGGATTTATAAATGGTCTCAAAGCCAGAAATGTTTATAGCTTAGCTGGATTTCCTCGGAAAATCTTTAACATTTTGATCGTAGCGTTACCGTGATACAATATCTGGAGGTAATGGAGTCTCGGGATGCCGGTGGATTGTGGGTAATGGCATGAAACAGATTGCACTCATCAAAGATGCAGATTTTGCCAATTGCGACGTGTTAGCTTTGCTTCTGTGTCTGCTTCAACAGTTTCGTACCCCATCAGTGGTCGCAATAATCAGATCTGTTGTGTCTGCTTGACGAGTATAGATACTTTCGCTTTGAACTAACTGTACATCGAAATAATTGTTATGAGGTAGCGCCACGCAAGCTTTATGTGACCATTGATAGATAAGGTCAACTAATATCTTTAAAAGGATGGTGATTTAACGGGAGAAATTCCGGTTAGGTAACTTTTATTTCTTCAGATAATATGGACATAACGTGAAATTTGTGCCCTAATGTTGATCTGCCCAATAGATTATAGCTTTATAAATCTATTTCATTGCTTTTTCCCATGTTAGCTGCATCTTGTTTTCGTACAGCATTCTTGACAATTTATAAAATATATGTCTGGATTTCTTTTTTTAAAAGCTGACTTAAATATCACAAAATAATGATGAAATATCATGTTCTAATTTATCATTATTCTATTTCATTATGATATATTTTTTGAAATTCTGAAATTCAGCTTAGATTATGAGTAATTCTTTCCTTGACTACCAAGGGCAGAAGTTTACTTGTTTAATATTATAATTAACAAATAGTAAACAATCTATATATTGCATTGAATTTCTATCATAATTTTTTTTTAAATTTTCATTAAGATTTAATCAATATTTTATTATACTTCTTTAATCCTCCCTATCTGCATATCCCACCCATCTTTTACAGCTTTTAAAAATGTGTTCTTAGTAAATTAAAGATGATTTAGGAAATATAGATGTAACCTTGGGAGTCATGATAACAGGCAGAGACTAATTCTGGTGGTTGACCGAAGGAGAGGGATGTCAGGGGCAGGGAGGAGGATGGAGAATGTGTGGTTTTAGGGAAATGGGGAGGTTGATAGGGAGGAGTTAACCCCCTTTTCCCATTCAGACCTTCAGTGGGATGGGGAAGCAAGTAAAATATCTAGAACTCACCCTTTTAAAAAATCCAAAATCTGCCACCGAACTGTCTGTATTAAATAACTATATGCTGACATTGACAAACGTCAGCTGGCGTTCAAACCACTTGCTGGGATGTTAATTCAAATGGAACAAAACTTGACAGTTGTAATGGAGGTATTGTTATAGACCTCTGGGCAGACAATGCTGTCCTGAAGTTTACATCCACACTAAACAGTGAACAACATTCAAGAGGCTTTAATTTGATCATTCCTTGCGCTTCAAATACTTCAAATAGGGTTGCATGCAGACCTTTATCAACAGCTGAACGATAAAACGGGGAGAGTGGACGTTTTACGATCCCTGTATCATGACAAAATGGAGGCCATATTGCCCCCATTAAGGCCAGTGCTTTCACATCCTTCTCAGAATTGACGGTAAATTGAGTAAAGCACATGCATTACTTTGATCAACGAAAAGTCTACTGATGTAAAGAATCGCGGACATGATCGTAAGTTATAGGAAGGATATAGAATCATTCGTCCATTCATCCTCTAAACCGTTTTATGAGCCACAAACATCTTCCCAATGACAATGTTGGAAGAAGCATTTACTGTTGTTTGTTGTTTTTTATTTACACGGGAAAGTATTATTTTCTGATGAAAACAGTAGATAAGGTTTGAACAATTGATTGAGTGCTTTCTTGTAAAATATGTGTTTCTTGGTGAATTGCTGAACATTCAGCATATTTTACCTTTTATCAACATTTGTTTAGCTCCCCAATTGGAAGAACATATAGCTTATGCTATATTTATTACTTTTAATGTGAGCATTTTGGGCAAGAGTGTGAAAAAGGTTGAGGTTTATGGGGAAAGCTTAATCTTAAAGCTTGCCATTTCACGATTTATTTATAATGTGTGCTATTTCATATGGAGATTTATTGGGGGGTCTAGCATTGATATAGTGAAAACATAAATAAAATTACTTGCAGATTTTTCACATTGTTCACAACTTGATCCAAATCAAAATTGTTTAAGGGTGGGNACCCAACCTCATACCTTGAGACACCTCAAAAAGCAAGCAAGATAATAAAAGATAGTTCAAGAGAACAAACTCAGGATCACTTTCTCCTAGCTTGCTTCCAGTTCTACCCGTTACTTTGGTTACTAACCAGAAAATGTAATTGCATAATATCAAAATGAAGGGGGGTTACTCTTAGACAGAAAATAGACCCTTATCTTATTACTTATATTTTAAAGAGAGGGGATAATTCTCCAAGTAGATACCTGTATACAGTGTTGAAGTGAACCTTTCTTTGAATTTATACCTTGTTCAGTGGACAATTTACATTAATATTGCATAGATTGGGAAGATGTCGGTGGATAGATTTTAAACTATTAGAATTTAGAAATAAGTGACTACCTTTTAATCAAAGTTTTGAATGATGGAGGGTACAGGACTCGGTCGAGGGCAGCAAAGTTACTTTTTTGATGAGGAATAGGAAACAGATACAAACTAAATTATTATTAATAGCTTCAGGTGACAAACTTGGCATTAAGCTAAAGCCAGACTATTAAAACACGGCCTCCGAATAACGGATTGACAGGTATATAAAGTTAAGTAAACCTGCAACCCTTTACTCTGTGTGTGAGCTGTCAAACCCACTATCCTCCGAATCACATTTACGTTAAAGATTTCTGTCAAGACAAAATTGGCCAAAGCTAAATCTTTGTTTCCATGGAAACGCAACAATTTATAAAACTTGTCAAAGACCCGGCAAAATGATCAGACAGATGAGGCTGTGAAAATGTCCATGTTTGGACAGTGTATCTTGATTCTGATTTCCATTTAATCGTTTTTTTGAGACATTGTGTGAGAAAGTGATTAGCGTCGCTGTACCGACGTTCGTGTCTACCGTGTGTTAACCGTTATAGATGGCGCGACTTGATTCAAGACTGAATACCTTACTCATGTCTAATGCTAAAAAGAAGCATATATATATATATATATATATGCAGCTCATGGCAACTATTGATTGGTGGAGGGGCAGGGGTCAGAGTTCAAGGTTTTTGTCTAAATGTGATGGATAATAATTGCTAGTAGACGCATGTCTAGTTCGGGAAGTGGAAGTGATGCATGTTAAGATGCTGTACATGTATGGAGTAGGCCATCAAAAATGTCTCGGTGTAGCATCTTCGTTCAAATAACGGATGAGAGGGGTAGACGGGAGTTTTTAATCGCAGAAAAGGACGTAATGTTTGCTAAATAAATTGGGAGAGTACGTTGTGTACAACGGATTTTGTCGTGTATAAAATTATGTCATGTTATGGGAGCGTCTTAGAACAGACATGTTTTCTTAATGTAAAAGGTTTAATAGTAACGAAAAATAAATAATTCGTGGATAAATACTGGAGATTGTGACAGCATTTTAATATTTTTCTCTCTTTACTTTGATTTACGAAACAACTTTAAGTATCGTTCCTATCTGAGGGTGCAGCATGGAAGTCTTCAAGTCAACAGACAATTTTAGGAGAGAACACTTTTATGTAATTGTAATACGACTATGGGCTTGGCAGGATTGGTGATACATCATCAATTTTGTCTTAACTCATTCACCCCTGAAATTTCATAATGAACTATTCCAACCTTCAAATTGGAAGAGCTCAAATGCATCTTTAGGGGTGAATGAGTTAATATAAGAATCGTCTTTAAATTGTCACTAACCTAAAGGTCAAAAGGAGATTTGTACAAGACATTAGTCATTCAAATAATGTCATCTCGGACTATAAACGTACAAATTGAATTTATCTAAGACTGTTAGTTAGATCTCTAGGCTTTGTTTATAAGGTGAATTGTTTGAAAAGAAATTTTGTATTTAATACTACTGTAAGCATACGCCAGAAAATATTTGCTACATTTTCTCTTTTGCCTTTTTCACCCTTCATTATGACAAATTAATCATTATAGAAGGTACTGTTAGTTAAAAGTTAGTCAGTATACATAGTAAGTAAATGTGGAAAGCAAAATTAAGAATGGGGGAAATGGGTTAAAAAAAAATTGTTTTGACAATGGGCGAAAATGGGTTGATTTTTGTATTGACAATGGGCGAAAGTTTGACTCGGCTAAAAAATGTCTAGGATACAGTATGCGTACATCAATATGTTGTTCAAGGACAAGGAATTTGATTAAACCATTAAACTATGATGATGTTAAAAGATTCTTTGTTTAAGCTAATGGGCAGGATGGAATTTCATATACAGTCTAAAAGGATGTTGTTAATAGGAGGATGTTATGTTACTTCATAAAAGGATAAGTGATAGGCATGAGGGGGAGAGGGGAAGGGGAGGACAGAGCAGAGTTATATATCACTAATGACTAATGGCTGTCACAAATGTATTTTATGGAGGAAAATATATTCATAAACGTTCTATATCTGCAGAAGAAAAGTTCTGTTAGTTTTTGTGTCAAAATGTGGGTTCTGTTACAAGCATTGCTCTATTTCCAGCATGACTAGCACAGCTTTTACAGTGCGGAAGGTTTTCGTCATTCATGTTCAATATTGGAAGGTACTCGGAACGTGTGACGCTATTAAACATAGAGCAATGGTGGCCTGTGATTTCACTGGAATGCTTCTTAACAGACTATCATGCCTTCCTAGCCCGCGTCTGTCTGGTGTCTCGCTATAAAGACGAGTGTGATCGATCACCTGTGACGGGAATGTCGAACAATTGTTCTGCCTTCAGGGGGCCTCTTTACTGGACCCAAGAAACACAGCAATTGCTCCGAAAGGCTGCGAGACCATAATGGTCAATACTGTTTAGTACAAAGTGAGCGCATCAGTGGGTTACCCTTTTATGCCTTAATCAAAGGTTATTTGGGTGAGAGGAGTCGGCGACGATTGGTCATTTTGGGTCGAATTATGTATTTGAGCAGACGCACCTCTCACGTATGGACGTGCGAGTTTGATGCAGTTTCTGAGCTCGGGATACGGTAATCCGTTTATGGTAATAGCACTTTGTCGTTTGGTCATTGATTTTTGATTATAGAAGGTGGATATCAAATTTACCAAAGTGTTGGCTTCTAATTGTATAGAGGATAAAATCCAGAAAAAGCGATTCTGAAGGAAGGCGACTCATCGTTGGGGACTCAGGGCGGTCTGGTGTGTCCATCATGGTATTTCCAGATCATAAAACAATTTTATAAGATTGGCCTGAACGTGGAGGACATGCAAGCTAAGGTTGTAAGGGGATTATTGCACTATATCTGGACATGGGCCATGGCGACCAAACGTCTGGTTAGCATTCTGCCGGAGTATTCATATGCTTCAATACATTTGCACGGATAATCAATCTTGCACTCATCACTAAACTTCAACGCTTTCGTTTATGCCCAAGGAATTTGTTAAGTCTGCCAAATTACTGTTGTGATGCTGCTGTTTGTTGACAAGTAGCAATGTACTTTGATAACAGTTAATTACGGGGTCAATTACCGAAATGTAACTGCAGATAACCCGCATTTTATACTCCAACGATTTAGCCTGGGAGGGGATTACAATGTTCTTTTCCTTCAGGTTGTTGACACTTGGTTTCAAGGTCATGTGCTGTCTGCTGATACTTGGAATGTCGTTGAATGCTAGCTGACTGACCTGGTACAGAACAAATTCATTCCTATACAAGGCATCACAGACCAATATACATTCACTTGGAAAGTTGTTAACTTCAAAAAGTGAATATCTCTGATTTAATTTCCAGCTAAACAAATTTTATGTATCACCTAACACTGCCAGTACCAGGAAAAGGTGATTTTTTTGGCCAAATTACTTGTTGAATTTCTTTTTCTTTTAGAGAATGATTAATTTGTTCCTCAGGGAGATGTCTGTATATAAGAATTATTTTTGAGAAAGATAAATCTTTTAACTGGAAAGTTTAATGTTTTGATGAATCTCGAAAAAATTGACATTTAGGTCGCTGGGAATGTCATATTTTCACCTGGAAAGCTATTTAACCTATTAGTCTGAGGGAAGTGGACTTTTGGACTCAGAAAACGGACCTTTGAATGTTTTCAGGAGTTGACTTTTAAATTTGGAATGTGGATTCCAACTGGGGGAAGTGCTAATACCTGTAAACAATGTCTAATATCAGGACTAGATTAGGTTTTTACATGCTCTATAGATAAAAAGTATCATTGGGATTATTCCAACCAGCTAGGGGTCAAAATTTAACCCAAAGTTTTCATGATTCAAGTGTGAAAATCTTCTTCCCTGAAATGACAAATCTTAAGCGTAAATTGGTAGTTCATTGATAGAAGCCCAGTGCTTGTTTCTACTTTGAAATTCCTGCAGATGAAAATGGGCTGAAGTGTCACAATAATAAAAAGAACATATCAAGTAACTGCTGTTGTTGTCAAAATTAAAATGTGAGATTATATGATACAAAAGTCCCATGGGCATGTCAATGGAACTTTTGAAGGTTGACATTTTAAAACATGTGACATTTGAAATACGCAAAAAAAGGAAAACGTTGTACGTGATGATATGTCTTTCCATGTGTTGAGTTTCCTTCTGGAAAACCCCCTGTAGTTTCTAAAATACGACGCTACGACTAGATATCAATGTTTTGGGAGCCATTATTTCTGTCTTTATGGACTTTTGATTTGATAAGGTACTCGTGGGTTTACCAGTGATGCTGTTGGTATAGATGTACATACAGCAACAGGCCTGCATGCCTCTAACACACGGGCGTTGAATTTATGGACATACATCGTGCATGCCCTGCCAAATGTGACGATTTATCAATGTGGTCAGACTGTGAGTCTCAATTTGGGCAAGAGTTATCTTCCCCTTATAATATTGTAACGGAAGACAAGCTGCATATACTGGCGGATGATTAGTTTACACATCCATTTTAAATCGTAATAACGAGCAGGTTTCAAATGTTAATGAGTTTTCAGTTGTGTACAAGAGACACGCTTTAGTCACTAATTACCTCGGGGAACACCAATGTAGAAAAAAAAAAGGTGATTTAGGAGTTATGTTGATGGACCTGGATTTTGTATAATTGCTGAAGATTTTGTATTTGAATTCCATTCAATAGACAGATAACATCTCTTAAAACTCCTGTCACACTTAGCGTTGACGCTTTTAAACAGCCTGAAAAAACCCCACCTTACAGCCAGCCCTCAGTCTAAATTGTTCCGTTATTTGATCTTCCTAGATAATACGCCTGTTCATCAAGTTTTTTCTCAGCTGGTGCAGCTACATAATTATATCACTATGCAGTGGTAAGGTCCCCTAGGTACTTGTGCCTATGATGTAGTACCAATGATATATAAATGTTTGGCTGACACAAAGTGCTTGTTTTATCAAGTGTGGAAAATCAGGATTCTAAATTAGTGAACTTTCGTGACAGTTTGTTCTCGATTGCATGTCTATTTTGTTAAACCCTCCCCCGCGAATTGTTTTTTTTAAAGAGATCCTGCAAGATTGGAAATTCAATTTGAATATGTCAGTTAATAACCAACAGTTTCAAATTGGTTTAAAATTGGCATAAAGGTTGCTTGAATTCAAAAGAAATTTATTTGGAGATAACATCATTTGTGTAATGATATTCACCTAATGGAGTGAATGAATGGCCAAACCATCCTCAGTACTCTCATACTTATTCAAAGACAAGAGGGGCGACGGTGGCCAAGTGGTTGAGGTGTTTGACATTCTGCTACCACTATATATAGCCATCCACCACTGGGTTGCGGGTTCAAGACCTACGTGGGGCAGTCGCCAGGTACTGGCCGTAGGTCGGTGGTTTTACTCTGGGAACTCCGGCTATCCTCCACCACCAAAACCTGGCACGTCCTTAAATGACTTAAATAGCTGTAAATAGGGTGTAAAAACAAACAAACCAAACTACTCAAAGACAAGAAGGACCCTTTATTTACCTAAACTGAGGTGTCAGAGTCGTTAGAACATGTATGCTGTACTGGTTTACCCAAGTTAAGATTGGACAAACCACCTCCTTGCCACCCACTCCCATCCCTTATCTCAGAGGGGTACCCTTCACTCCCACGTGTCGCAACTGCCAGTACTCCGTCATGAAGATTTTCTCAAAATGAACCAGCCTGTGTATTCCAACTGTGATGTCTAACATGGGAACATCACGCAATCCTTCATTGCTACTTTAAAACACAATGAGCACAACCATTTCACATTACTTTCGCCCTAATGGCACATCTGGATATTGACATTCAAGTATTCCATTCCTCCTCCCCCCCCATTATCCGAGCCTCATGCATGAGGTGGATAAAATCCCTTCTCAGTTTATCTCCCCTCCCCTCTACCATCTACCCTAATTGACACACTAAACAAACAATTATACTTCATCAACTAGTTCACCCAAACACTATCACATCCCACTCATACATGGGGAACAAAATATGACTCGATGCAATCTACAGGCAGAGCCCAATAGTACAGAACTACTGAAGTTTGCTTTTAATGCACAGGAACAAGTGAACATATTGTACCCATCAGGGAAGATTGTCTGGGTAACTCTAGCTGTTCCATTTAAGGCACTGAACTGCAAATATGTTATTTCCTTCATACAATTTAAATCCAATTTAAAATTTCCATAACAAAATTTGATATTTAAAACAATGAAATTATTTGTCTGCCCAAAACCTGTGAAGACCATGATTTACAGCTTAGATACAGAGTGGTGAATGATATTGATTCTGCACCAGTATGTAACACATGTATATAGAGTGTATTTAATTCAGCAGTTCAGATAAAAATTGAAACAGTACAGAGAAGATGAGTGTGGTTCCTGTTCTATGATGGTTCACAGATTCTGAAAGCATTCCTTTTTAGTTTCCCAGTCCAAGTTGGCCATGAAGTCTAGGAGATTTGAATGTATTTGAACCCTGGCTTGATTGTACTGCATTTCCTGACATTGTGACAAATTGTTTTGAATTTCTAAACAGGGTTTGAAAATAGTTGAAAAGAAATTGCTTATCTCTAGAAAAAGTTGATAAAACAAAGCAGGGTGTTTGCAAACAACCCATAAAATCCTCCACCTCTGGAAAATCTTTGGTTTCAAAAATGAACAAAGGGCAATAACTCTGTTTATTCAAATTTTAGTGATTAACCCTCCATCATCTTAGAGGTATTGCATACAAAATTCAGTAATTGTAGGTAAAGATTAACATTCCTTGGACACAGTGATGTACTGTGAGATGGACTGACTTTCTAGGGGGAAGAAGCAAACGTATAATCCCTGTACCAGTACAGTCCCTACCAGTGGTGCTGGCGGGGGTCTAATTATCCCTTGTACAGTAAGTGTTATTATAGAAGTTGTATAAAGAGCAGTAGGAGAGATACTTTAGGAGTTGCTGAAATAAAAAAATGATTGCAAGCTGTTTTTTAACCAGGCTGTCTTGAGATATACTCATCAAACTTTGTCCATGTTTATGATTTTGAGGACAGAATCATTAAGCCTGGTCATTAGAATATCACATCACTTTTGTAGGAGAGTTCATCTTGCAACATGACCAATACATATGTAATGAACTTAGGGACAGCTCCTTAAATAACCTTGTCAATAGCTTCTTGTAGTCTTTTCAATATTGCAGCAGTTCTGGGCTTGGTTTTTTAAGGTCAGTGATATAGAGTTGAGTGGACTTTAAACACAATAACAGATTCAGTAAAACCTCCTTATAACGCCCCTCATTTCATTTGCCACCTCATTTACCACCATCATATTTCAAGGGCTCTTTTTCCCATTTTCTCAAGAATTCCTTTGTATATTTCCCTCAATTTATCGCCAAACCCCTTTATAATGCCAACATTTCTCTGGACAAATGGTGGCAGTATAACAAAGTTTAACTGTATATATACGGGTGCTGCACTCTGTCATTTAAATCATCACAGTCTCTTACTGAGGTCAGAGGTCAGTGTGATGGAGAGTCAGTATTACACCGCAATAGCTAAAAAATCTCTGACCAGTGGTTCTGTACCAATATCTTGTAAACTCTGCCATCTATCTTATGTATGTGAAATCAACACGCCATTGCAGAATTCCACAATATGCTGAGCTTGGATCTCATACCCCAATGTATAAAGAATTCAGGGTTTTAAATTTCTGTTATTGCTCATCATTTTGTCAAGGACATACCTCATTAAACCACAATTACCAGTCTTGTTTTTAAACACGTATTTGAATGAATGGCAGAGTGCTGCTTGCTAAAAATGGAACTTGTGCCAACTATAAACAGAGTTATTGCCCTTTGTTCACCATGCACATGCTTGTTTGGGACACACACACCTCATATGAATAATTTGTCACTTACAATTGCCAAAATCAGGTAAACAAGTTTGGTTTCATATGTTTAAAAGGCAAGTTTAAATTGAAATGATATCATTCTTTGAAGTGCTTACTTTGCTTCTATTACATAATATTTTATACCAGACAAAAATAAAGTTTTTATTAGTGACAAGCACTGTTAAAGTCAAAACTTCTGCACTATATAAGCATAGTAAAAATATTAAAAAAGAAAACATTGCCGACCTACCAACCCCATTTTTAAGCAGAAGCAGGAAACATATTTTTCTTTGGCCTAAATAGCTTGTAAAAGAAGCATTATGATAAAAAACCTCAACATGATACAATGACTTGCTTATAATTTGTCCATCCCATTATTTTTGTCATGACCTTGGGGATTAAGCTTCCTTAAACCTAACCAAATCTTAATCTTGTTTGATCTTGTAACATCTGACCTTGGGTATACTAATGCTTTGCTAGTATCCTTGATATACAACCTTGGGAACATCATCCTTAATTTTTTTTTAACAATATCTTTGACATGATCCTTCAGAGAACAGTAAGCCACCCCCCAATTTTCTTGTATTTCTTGTGATAGATCAATGAAATAGTCGATCCATTATGTTATTATAGGGGGAGGGAGGGTCATGTGATGACCTCAATATAACTGTGTTCTAATTGATAGATGGCTCAACAAGCACCTGCTGCCAACTAGGCCAGGATATTGCCCGTGATCGTTCTCAGAACTAATGGCCACTTCCTGTCGGGCCGGATGTTGTTGATACTCCTGCGATTTGAAGAGTTTTCTTCTCGTCTCTTGTTCCAATTTCTGGTCGGAATTTTGATGATTTTTTTTCTTTTCTTTTTGGGGTACAGTGTATTAGTGATACTGCACATGTTAATTATTTTCTAACGGATTTTTTTTTTTTTTTGACAATTAGCTCCAATACATCTTGAACTTCTAGCTGTGCTATGTATGAAAAATAAGGAATTCCGGATACAGTTGAAAATGAAAATTGTTTTTGGCAGTGTTAATTAAAACAAAATCAAAATAAAGGTTTATTCATTTAATAGTGTATTTGAATAATGCAGGAAACTGTCATGTTTTAAAGATGTCTAAAAGTAAATAAACACTATGTTTGTATACAGATCCGTGTCACATTCCTGAATTTTCCTTAAAAACTGTGAGATGATCTGGATTGTCTTAAACTTGAGAATTAAGATGCGGATTTCATATTTAGGATCTATTTAAGTCTAGCTAGAGCCCTATATTTTCACTTCATGATGGTAGCCATTGTTTTCAAAATTTCCAAATGACAGTGCTGTACCTACTGAAAGTGCTTTAATAATATCAAAATGGATAATCTTGAATAAATTTTGAATATATTTACAAATAGGAATTGATTGATGTACTTTGGGTATACGATATCAATGACAAGATTATCAATTCACTGTTCTCCACTTTTGGGCTCTAGATCTAGAACTCATGAATTGGGCTTAATTATTAGCCTGATATTATACAAGATGGTGCCGCGATATACACTGTAAACATTGCTTTACAATTCCTAAGGATTGACATACAGTAATAAACAACACACAAAAACTGTATGGAGTGTCCATATATTGGATTGTTCCTGAGTGTGGTCCAATCATAAAATGGTCACGCAAAGGAAATAATCCGGAGAAAACGGGGCATTACTCGATGAATAAATAATGAATTAATCAGAGCTATCGACACTCCCACCAGTGGTTGTTAATTCTTCCTTACCATCCATACATAACTACCACGTCAAGGATTACTGTAAATAATGACATTGTTTTACTCTCAGCTTGACTTCAAATAGATATATTGAACCATGTTTTAGTCTTAACTATACTTTAAATAGGAGTTTTACTCTTAATGTGGAATGGAGCATTGAGTTTTACTAAAATATGACAAGTGTTTTACTGGAATATGACATCGAGTTTTACTTAAATATGACAGTGTTTTACTCCAATATGACATTGAGTTTTTCCAAAATATGACAGTGTTTTACTCGAATATGACATTGAGTTTTACTAAAATATGACAGTGTTTATAATTTACTCCAATATGACATTGAGTTTTACCAAAATATGACAGTGTTTTTCACGAATATGACATTGAGTTTTACTAAAATATGACTGTTTTACTCCAATATGACATTGAGTTTTACCAAAATATGACTGTGTTTTACTCAAATATGACATTGAGTTTTACTAAAATATGACTGTTTTACTCCAATATGACATTGAGTTTTACTTAAATATGACTGTTTTACTCCAATATGACATTGAGTTTTACCAAAATATGCAATGTTTTACTCGAATATTACATTGAGTTTTACCAAAATATGACAGTGCTTTACTCCAATATGACATTGAGTTTTTCCAAAATATGACAGTGTTTTACTCCAATATGACATTGCGTTTTACCAAAATATGACAGTGTTTTTCACGAATATGACATTGAGTTTTACTAAAATATGACTGTGTTTTACTCCAATATGACATTGAATTTTACCAAAATATGACTGTTTTACTCAAATATGACATAGAGTTTAACTAAAATATGACTGTTTTACTCCAATATGACACTGAGTTTTACCAAAATATGCAATGTTTTACTCGAATATGACATTGAGTTTTACAAAAATATGACAGTGTTTTACTCCAATATGACATTGAGCTTTGCTAAAATATGACAGTGTTTTAGTCCAATATGACATTGAGTTTTACTAAAATATCACAGTGTTTACTCCAATATGACATTGAGTTTAACCAAAATATGACAGTGTTTTACTCCAATATGACATTGAATTTTACCAAAATATGACTGTTTTACTCAAATATGACATTGAGTTTTACTAAAATATGACAGTGTTTACTCCAATATGACATTGAGTTTAACCAAAATATGACAGTGTTTTACTCGAATATGCCATTGAGTTTTACTAAAATATGACTATTTTACTCCAATATGACATTGAGTTTGACCAAAATATGACTGTGTTTTACTCAAATATGACATTTAGTTTTACTAAAATATGACTGTTTTACTCAAATATGACATTGAGTTTTACTAAAATATGACAGTGTTTTACTCCAATATGACATTGAGTTTTACTAAAATATGACAGTGTTTACTCCAATATGACATTGAGTTTTTCTAAAATATGACCGTGTTTTACTCCAATATGACATAGAGTTTTACTAAAATATGACTGTTTGACTCCAATATGACATTGAATTTTACCAAAATATGACTGTTTTACTCAAATATGACATTGAGTTTTACTAAAATATGACTGTTTTAATCCAATATGACATTGAGCTTTGCTAAAATATGACAGTGTTTTACTCCAATATGACATTGAGTTTTACTTACATATGACTGTTTTACTCCAATATGACATTGAGTTTTACTGAAATATGACAGTGTTTTACTCCAATATGACATTGAGTTTTACTAAAATATGACCGTGTTTTACTCCCATATGACTGAGTTTTACTAAAATATGACATAGAATATTATCAATTACTGTAATTATGACTGAGTTTTATTTAAAGCATGACACAGAGTTCTTTTTCTGTAAGATTACTTTTGAAATTGATTGTTTTAATAAGACATTTATTTTAGTTGTATATATTTTGGCATTAATTTCTACCGTAGATGTGACATCCAGGTTTGCTGTAAAGGACGCCTAGATGTGGTGATATAAGGGTAATGTCTGTAGTTGCAGCTGCTCACGGTAAAAAATTTCATACAGTTAAATATACTGTGAGTGTTGAAATAGCTCTACAGTATTTCAAGTAGACCAAGTAGTATCTGGTTTTAACTCATTCACCCCTGAAGACACATTTGAACTTTTCCAATTCAAAGGTTTGAATAGTTCATTATGAAGTTTCGGGTGTGAATAAGTTAAAGGGAGACTTGTCCATTCCAAGCAGTTATACCAATAAAGGATGGTCTGAGACAGAGGGGTCAGTCTTTGAGGGCCATACAATAATGTCATATATCACAGATGTCATTAAATAGAGGTGTCGGTACAGTAAAATATTAAGGTATATATAGTAACAAGTGAAACAGATTTCAGTAAACAACCAATTAAAACAATTAGACAAGAATTCAATTTAGAACCTCCAGCATAAAGCTCCAGTATTCCCTGTGTGACCCAGTCACTTGTGTATGTTCAAGAATAAGTGGTTCTTCAACATTTCCCACTTGTGATGTCATCATGGTATAATCTTTTGGCAGCCGTAGGATGTAAACATGCATGCCACACCACCATAACGGCAAACAGTCGGAAAGATGTCGTCGTAAGTAAGGCCTTATTTCATCTATCTGTCGACACTTGTGAGAGACGCAGTTTCACTTCTGCCGCGGTTGAGGGACCAATTGCAAAACAACCTGGTTAGGGTGTCGAAATGCTGGTCAAAATGAGTCCTTTCTGTATTTGCCTGCCGTTAATAACTCTGAAAGATATTGAATTTTGTGTGAAAAAACTGCCTTAGTGTTTAAAGCTTATATACACTGTCCATTTCAACAACTACATAACATTCACCCTCTGCACTATATATAATGTTTTCATTCTATTTTTATAACTTGTTACGATGTTTTTCCTGGTTATAGGTTATAAAACTGTTTTATTGTGTGTTGATTACTGTTGTTTATAAATGCGTATGTACATGCAGTGTTTTTCGCAGAAGTAAGGGACAGTCTCGAGGGTAAGGGGGACAATAACACACTAGATCAAGGGCATCTTTTCAATGATGCTGAGACAGTAAAATAAGTTTGGTTACTGGAATGGCACTGACTAAACAGGGGTGGGGATCATCAGGGGAAGTATCACAGGGGTTGGGATCATCAGGGGAGGTGTCACAGGGGTGGTGATCCTCAGGGGAAGTGTCAGAGGGGTGGTGATCATCAAGGGAAGTGTCACAGGGGGGGTGATCATCAGGGGAAGTGGCACAGGGGGGGGGATCATCAGGGGAGGTGTCACAGGGGTGGTGATCCTCAGGGGAAGTGTCACGGGGGTGGTGATCATCAGGGGAAGTATCACAGGGATGGGGATCATCAGGGAAAGTGTCACAGGGGTGGTGATCATCAGGGGAAGTGTCACAGGGGTGGGTGTATATGTACTCTGGAGTCAAAAGAAAACCACACTTTCTTGAATCGGGAAGGTTACTCAGGTGTACGACCCCAGAGCACTTACACAGTTGTAGACTAATGAATTGAGAGGAATAGTTGTCTTTTTCATCCCAAAACAAATCTGTTACTGCAGTAGTGTTGATGTCACTTTTGCCCTGTCTGCCATTTAGATAAACTCCATCTACTGATATAAAAAATGTCATGCACATTTGACATTCGTATAGACATGTTTGAAACCCAGCTCACAGGGAAAACGTTTTAAAATCAATGGGCAGGGTAACAGTTTTAAACAGATAAGTTGTCGACAGTTCTTTAGGCACGGCTTTCATGGGAAATCTTTTCTGGATAAACTATACATAGAGACAGTTTTATGGGGGTAAACAATATCTCTGAATGCTCTGGGGCATTAAAGAGTGCTTGATGTCTGACTTATCAGCAAAGTTTATGCAGGACTGAAACTTGACATCAAATCTTGTTAAAACGTCCTATATACCCACGACCATGTATTTGGTTACAGTTCTGGCAAACTCTGTATGAAGATGCCTTAAAACCTGGAGGAAACCAGTGAACTGTCAGATCAAATTTCGCTTTTCTAACTCTTAAATCTAGATGAATTTTTCTTCTTCTTCTTCTTCTTCTTCTTCTTCTTCTTCTTCTTCTTCTTCTTCTTCTTCTTCTTCTTCTTCTTATCTGACTTGTCCGGGCCATAACTTTCAAACCGTTAAAGATATCTTGATAAAACTTTAGGTATACATGCATCACCTAAAGGAGGTGTGCAGTGCACTGGAATTAGGTCACTGTGACCTTCACCTCAAGGTTAAAGGTNTCCATGGGCCTCTTGTTATTAAATTCTTGTCCGGCCCGTAAATTTCAAACTGTTAAAGATATCTTAATCAAACTTGAAGTATACCTGCATCACCAAAGAAGGTGTGCAGTGCACTGGAACTAGGTCTCATGCCCCACTATATACAGAGTTATGGCCCTTTGTTTAATTTTAATACCAAACTTTGTCCAGAGCATAAGTTCTATGTTATTTCACCTACGTTGACCATACTTACCATATTGATGTATTTTGGGAAGGCAGAATTTCTAACACTAAAATCAGATATTATGCCCCACTATATACAGAGTTATGGCCCTTTGTTTATTTTTAATACCGAAGTTTGTCCACAGCATAACTTCTAAACCATTAAAGATATCTTAATCAAACTTGAAGTATACCTGCATCACACACAGAAGGTGTGCAGTGCACTGGAATTAGGTCTCGTGCGTCACTATATACAGAGTTATGGCCCTTTGTTTAATTTTAATACTGAAGTTTGTCCACAGCATAACTTTCATGTTATTAGGGCCCTGCATCAAAGATGCGGGTGCCCTATACTAATTCATCCATCCATCTGTCACAATCAAACAAGGTATCAACTGACCAAAGGTCAAGGTCACTGGGTCAAAGGTCATGGTCAAATTTTGTATCTTTTCTCTGATGAACATTTTGTTATGACATTATGAAGCAAAGTTGGTTGGAATTTAACAAGGAGTCAACTGACTTAAGGTCAAGGTCAATGGGTCACAGGTTAAGGTCAAATTCAGTATCTTTTCACCGGGGAACATTTTGTAATGACACTTTGAAGCAAAATTGGTCGGAATTAAACAAGAAGTCAACTGACCAAAGGTCAAGGTCACTGGGTCAAAGGTCAAGGTCAAATTTTGTATCTTTTCCCTGATAAACAATTTGTTATAATCTCTTACTTTGACCCTGGCTCTTGATGGGGGAGGTATTTAAGGTGAAATAAAACAAATCAATGCTATCAAATGAGTAATGCACCGGTATTTAAATTTCTGTTAGCCCAGCAAATATGGAGGTGGAAGGAAACAAGACTCACATCATAGTACATGTAAAATGTTTATTTTGCTTCCTTGCAATTTTTTTTGAAGTCCAAATGTCAAACGTCAAACTCAGCTATATGGGCAGATTGCTTCTTGGTGATTATGGGGGACATATTGCCACAAGATGGGGCCCTTACTGACCTGTCAGTGTTCTAGTTTCACCTACGTTGACCAAACTTTTAATGTATCTTGGTAAGTAGGAGTGTCAAATTCTAAATTCGGGTCTCATGCCCCACTATTTAAGGCGATATGGCCCTTTGTTAATTTTTTATACCAGAGTTTTTCTATTGGCTAATAAGGGGAGACATCTGTTTTTGTTCACAAAAACAAAATTCTAGTTTAAATTTATCATTGTGCGGTTATAAATACTTTGCAAAAATAGTGATAATCATGTAAATTGTTAAATTGCAATCTGAGATGCAATTTCACATTGACTTGAAAATAATTTATTGGTGTGTGAGACATCGGGCTGTATGTGGTAGGTCAGATTTACGTTTTGAGGTCGCTGAGGTCTGGTGTAAGAATACTGTCGTACTTTCTCTGGTGCTATATCGGATTGTATAGGGAAAGGTTAATTGTGTGGGGTCTGTATGATGGTGTTCATGTCTGTTCTAAAATAGATTTTTAAATAGATGTAGAATTACAAGGGTCGAGGTTACAGTTAGAAACAGATAGGTAGCAGTCATAAAATAAATGTGGTAATCTGGTGTTACAGCTTATAAATGAAATGGGGGGGGGGGGTAATTATTACAGCCTGTACGTAGTTTAATGAGGGGTAATTCTTACAGCCTGTAGTTTACTGTTTAGCTGGAATTAATACAATCAGCCAGATACTAGTGTCAATAAGTATTGTCGCATATTGGCTGTCGTTTTTTAATGGGGAAAAGGGGTGGGTTTAATATCCTCAACAGCAGGTCAGCCAGGAAGAATCCATTATATTAAAAAAAAACTAATATCATCCCCAGATGATTGACTTTTGCTGTTAATATGTCAAGCTATTTCATGATATTTATTCCTGAAACAAATTTGCAGTTTCTCAGTTTCAAAATTTAAAACGCCATTACCAGTCATTAGTGCGTCGATAAAGATGATAAGTTCACTTAGTGGTTATTTGATATTTCAACCTGCGACTATTGCCAAAAAATTAACCTTCTCAAAATACCAGCTTTTTATTTAACCCTTTCACCCCTATGCAACTTAAGTAGACTCTGCCCTGCATTGATCTGGATGAGTCCATTATGGTCTAGAGTGGTGAAAGGGTTAACTACATCGTTCTTTGTAGGATTTTTTTTAACATTTCTGAGGTAAGATATGTGATTTGGTGGTTATGAAGTACTTAATTTCCAGGAGTGTGCGTGGGTACATCTGGTATCAGTGTAGACACGTGTCGGCCTAAAGCAGCTGGCCGTCTTCAGAGCACAACTACATGTTTGTTACTTGCAGTTGTGTTACAAGGCCTAACTCAACATGTCAGCACTGCAGATAGAGTCAAGGAAATGTAATTGTGAACAGGATTAGGTGGTGTTGTTGCTCATCCTTTCTTTTCGGGTTGACCTGCCACCATGAGAAATATAAATACCGGAGTTATCCACCGATGGAGAGTTATCCTCCCATGGAGAGTTATCCGCCCATGGAGAGTTATCCACCCCTGGAGAGTTATCCACCCATTGCGAGTTACCACCCCAGGAGAGTTATCCACCCCATGGAGAGTTATCCACCCATGGAGAGTTATCCACCCATTGCGAGTTATCCACCCCAGGAGAGTTATCCACCCTATGGAGAGTTATCCACCCCATGGAGAATTATCCACCCGTGGATCACTACTGCCATATTGGACGTGGGATCCCAACCTCCTTGTTTTGAATGTCTACATGGCTGAATAAAACTTCACATTCTTCAGAAAATGGGTCCGTATTCATGGAACCATTATCATGCTCAAGCATGGATTTTGTGCTCTGGCCAAATTTCTCGATTCCATTATAAGTTATTAGAAAAATGTTATTTTGCCAATGATTTGTAAAAACATTGAACAGGCTTATAAAGCTGGAAACTGTTTTCATTATTTACTTGTGATTTTTTGTTCGTTTGACATGATTTAAACCAGTTACAAGAAAGTGGGTTTGAGCACAGATGCCATGCTTGAGCATGAGAACGGATGGTTTCATGAATACGGGCCCAGGTATTGACTGATGTTTCTTGTGACCGAAATACAGTGAAGAATCTCAATCACAAGTGTTTCGAGATATTGTTTTCTGCATCATCTGTGAAAAAATATGGCAATCTGATTTAAATTTCTTCCCCATTTGACAGGGATTTCCACACTTCTGGTCAGGAAAAGAATTTATTACGTCCCTAGGGTAAGGACGGGGGGAAAGTACCCCTATCATAACATTTTTATGACATCATGTCAACAATGTAATGACGTCACTTCAACAATAGCAGATCATGGGAGATAACTCTGATTTGTTGGAAATTATAAATTCAGCATTTGCATTTTTAGGTTACCTGACCATAGGTCATGGTAACCTATTGTGATAGTCTTTTGTCCGTCATTGTCCGTCCTGCGACGTGCGTCGTGCGTTAACTTTTCCTTGTGAACACGATATCTTGAGTAAATGTTAACCAAGTTTGATGAAACTTTGTAAGCAGCCTTATATTAATAAGGTCTCGGACGAGTTTGAAAAAGGGAATTATTCGACAGTAACTTACAGAGTTATTGCCCTTTGTAATATTGGATCTTGTGAACACGATAACTTGAGTAAAGGTTAACCGAGTTTGATGAAACTTTGTATGAAGCCATATATTAAAAAGATCTCGGACAAGTTCGAAAATGGGAATTATTCGACAATAACTTACAGAGTTATTGCCCTTTGTTATAATATTATTATTGGACCTTGTAAACACGATAACTTGAATAAATGTTAACGGAGTTCAATGAAACTTTGTCCGGCAATTATTTGACGGTAACCTGCCAAGTTATTGTCCTTTGTCATTATATTATTATTTGTCCCTGTGATGTTGATTGACATTACACAAGAATAAATGTAAATTCATGTGGTACACCTTTTTTTTCATTCATGACACATTTTTGTTATTTACAAGGTGCATGCTGTTAAAATTTTGTGCCTTATTTAATAAATCATTGATTTACGCTTTTACTTCTTTCTTTTAACCAAGAACAGAAGACATACATGCAGTTACCAAGTTTGTTCAAAACAGACCCCTTGGGTCAAAATTGGAGTCACACCACACCCTTTATTTCAGTTATCGTGTTCACAGGGTCCAACAATAATAGAATTACCAAGGGGAATAACTATGTAAGTTATGGTCAAATTGGTCCGGTATTCAAACTCATCCAAGATCTCATTGATACAAAGCTGCATACAAAGTTTTATCAAAATCTGTTTATATTTACTGAAGTTATTGTGTTCACAAGGAAAAATTAATGGACGATGCAGCAAGGTCACTCAGACAGACGAAAAGTATGAATTGGCCCCTGGATGACAGTCCTAATTTAAATCGGATGTCAGGTGACCGTTAAGGCTTAAGGCCCATGCATGGGCCTCTTGTATGAATTTGCGACTTGTTTTTGATGTGGGAGAAAAATGATAACTTCCCACCTTAGGAGTGTAATATCTAGTCTCACCCCTTATTGAATCTGCATTTTCCTGTCACATGTTTGTAAAACTCAGTCAAATCTGGAGGGAAAAAGGTATACCAGTACTGCATTTATTGAGACCTTAATTGATCCAAATTCACCAATACGAATAACATGATTTAAAAGACAGATTTTGTATTACGCATACCACAAACTTGTGACACATGAACAATTAAAACATCCGTTACCGATATTATTTTCTCATACCAACGGCAATTTAACACGTAGGCCGGGGAGATTAAACCATTCACCATTGTAATCTTGTGTTACATCGAGGGTAGGAACAGCCCAATTTCCAACAACTTCTTGATATTTTATTATCAATTTGAGACAGCTAGGATTTAAATTAAATTCTAAAACCTTGATACTTAATTTCTCATACTGCTGGTATCATTATACAGTGAAGCCTGCCTAATCTGACCCTGAGTATTGCGATATTCTGCCGTGTCCAATATATAGATTTATGGTATTTCTGTTTCTTATAAAATCTACCAATTGATATCTGTATTCTGACACTCTGTCTTATCCAACTTCTTTAATACCACAGTGTCGGATTAGACAAGTTTCACTGTATGTGTGTGACATTCTTATTAAATAAACCATTATTTAAACAAAGCGTTGAAAATTAGAAAGAAAAATTATTGTCCAACATAATGATGTGAATTTTGCTATTTGATTTTGTCACACTTATTAAAATATATAATTAAAAATGCCTTGATAATTCAAATCTAAAAACATGATCAATCTTAATGGAAGTCCTAATTTTAAATTAGTTGCCTTCAATGGAGGGAAATATGGTAGTCCCGTGAGGTAATATAAAGCACATATAAAATTGATGAAAAATTTCTCTTTCAGGAAAATTGTCATGCTCTTTTATTCTTTGATAATGTTGTTGATAAAAAAATGTATATTATAGATCGTATATTTTGAATATCTGCAGCACATGATTATCTATGATGTCCAGGGATTAATGCAGGAATAGAAAGGTAGCTCCTTTTTTTAAAACAGGTAAAAATGTGCGCTGTAGGTGCATGACCTGTCCAGTGAGGGCTGCAGGCCGGAGCCAAGGGGACAGTATGAGAGGGGTCATGGATGACATCTGTAATTTTTGTTTTTCTCTGTTCATTATAGGCGCTTTGAATTGACCACCAGATATGCATTAGAATTAAGTGTTTGTGTAACTGTTATGACATTGTATACCAAAAACAGTTACCTGTAAACAGTGTTGTAAAATATCATCAACTGACAATTATCATGAACACACAGGTAAAATGAAATAAATCACTCTGTCGCAGAACTGACAGAAAATAAAAACAAAATGGAACCAAGACAAATATTCATGTGGTAGTATTTTAGTTACAAGTGGGAGAATTTTAACTGAAATAGGGGAAAATAATGCCTAAATTTGAGAGGAGAATCGGCCCATATTCGGCCATAAAAAAAGGCCTGTATATTAATCCATGTGATGTCATAAATAATATTTTTATAGGTTTTAGCGGACGTAAAAACCTATCGATCAATCAATCAATCAATCAATCAATCAATCAATCAATCAATCAATCAATCCAATCAATCAATCAATAAATAATATGGTATCCAAGATGTCATGACATCGGACCATTGTGTTTATCAGTTTGTTATATGTGGTATAGTCTTTGAGATAATTTTTGAACATTTTTTTAAATCAAGAAAAATAGGACACCTTGCCTTAAAATGGAACCAAAAGTAATTTGTACTGGCTAAATCTTTTTTAAATTTCAATAACCTCGAAGAAGACTCCTGACTGGTTTTAGATTTAGAACAAATTCTAATAAGAGTCGTAAGTCAAGATGACTCCATTTTTTTTTTTTTATCTTTAATTAGTTTTATATGTTTGAAAAAAGAGATACACTTACTCTTTCACCAAAAGAAAACTGATATAAACAATGTTATAATGGGTAATTTCTATGATCTTGTGTGCGGTAAGTCTGGGGTTCAGCCGATAAAATATGAGATCGTTTGGAGTCTGCAGTGGTCCTTCCAGTTCCTATTTAGGCTGTGTTTCTAGGAGTGGCTGACAGGGTTACTCAGTGAGTGATATTCTTTGGATTCTGCAATAGATTATGTTTTAAGTTTTGTATCTATATGTAAATTAGACGGAATCCCTCCACGGAAATTTGCATATGTGAATGTTAACACACATCAAGCACGGTAAACTGTATGTTAAAATGTGGGAAATAGTAAATTTACTTCCTCACTTATACATATATGTACCTTTGTTTGGAATAAAGCGACAAAAGGCAAAAAGGATTGGTCCAGTATATAGGAAACTTCAAAAGAAACTTAAGTTCACATACCATGATAAAGTTTTCACAACTGCCAATGAAACATTACTGTGTCACTTTCAGATATGAAACATGTATAAAACTATCATGATTTTTAAATTTATAACAGAGACATTATTGATAAATCTATGAAACAATATGGACTTGTTAAATTTATAATACAAACATGAAATCTAGAAACAAACATGATTTATAATGTATGCAACATTTGGTTTGTAAGTGTTTTACGTCCTATAAACAACAGCTATGGTCATTTAAGGACGTGCCAGGTTTTGGTGGTGGAGGAAATGTAAAGCCAGAGTTCCTGGAGAAATTTAACCACAGACCTACGGCCAGTACCTACCTGGCGATTGCCCCACGTAGGTCTCGAACCCGTGACCCAGTGGTGGAGGGCTGGTAATCATAGACTGTCAAACACCTTTAATTCACCACTAGTGGCCGGTGTGGCCCCCTGTTATGCAACAATAATGATTATTTTATAAATAAATAGCACAAATATGGGTTATGAACCTGTAGAACATAAATTAATAATGGTTTATAAAAATAAAATCATGATTTTAAAGTTTAAAACGCAAGCATATTTAATTTGTATAAAACAATGATGATTTGCAGGACTTTGATAATATTATAAAAATGTCATTTTAACAATTTGTGCTGATTTAAATTTTTAATGAAATGATCAATACATACACCCCCTCCCCCACCTTAGAAATGATAGACAGACACGGAAAAGATAATTCATAAATTAATTAAACAAAGAGAGGTTTAGCTCTAAGGTGGTAATATTGTGAAACAAAAATTGTTTATTTTGAACCAGAAACAATTTAGCATCCTTCATATTGTAGCAGCCGTATTTAATGAATTAGCAAGTATAGTATGCCTAAATCAAATCAAATCTATACAAAGTGACGGCACTTTTTCCAAACTGTGTTGACTGTACATTACTAGGTACATGTCCGTATGTCTTTATAATGGCACAGTATATAACTTTGGGAAAGACAAAGTTAGCATGAAGCTTGCCAGTATAAGTCCTCCATTTTCCGGGAATCGCCTTTGAATAGTGGGTCTGATCGAGTCTTAAGTCTGTAATCTCACTGTCTAGTTGACCCTCGGCAATACTGTATCATTATACTACTAGTGGCCCATATAATATCCAGACAGATGTGGCAAACGTGGTATTTTACGGTGTTAGTGGGATATGTCA
Organism: Mizuhopecten yessoensis; assembly: GCF_002113885.1. NCBI lineage: Eukaryota > Metazoa > Mollusca > Bivalvia > Pectinida > Pectinidae > Mizuhopecten > Mizuhopecten yessoensis. Next base: position 675,210 of record NW_018406841.1, read on the forward strand.
CTGTGGTACGGGGTATCCTATCCCTGGTAAAATGGACGCATTACATAACCACCAAAGCAGACCTCGCAGAACCTGATGTCTTGTTGTTTAGAAACTTACTGTAGTACTATTAAGTTGCTCTGTACTTGTATTTGAATATTTATATTTTCAGGAACCAAGTACAGTTTGATTGGGGTTAAAGATGTAATTTTTGGTCTGCCCTGTATATGGCACTTCATGAGAGTTAACTCATTCAACCCTGAAGACACATTTGAACTCCTCCACTTCAAAGGTCGGAATAGTTAATTACGAAATTTCAGGGGTGGATGAGTTAATTGGTGTATTGTCATACCCCTGCCAAAAAATGCATTTAATCATCACCTCTGGGAATTTATTTTTGGCAAGCTTTATTTTGATGATTCATTTCTGAAAATTAAAATATTTACCTTGCAGAATTTTCATGAAAATTAACAAAGATGAAATAAACAACAAAAATCATCAACAGTGTTCTGAGTGTTGATCAATGTAGCGTGGCCAGACCTGGGCCCGTATTCATGAAACGTTCTTCTCATGCTCAAGTATGGATTCTGTGCTCAAACCAGCTTTCCTGTAACTCACTTAAATCATGTCAAACAATCAAAAAGTCAATTGTAAACATTGAAAACAGTATTTGGCTTGAAGTTTCTTTGCATTTTATTTCCAAATCATTGACAAAATAAGAATTAAAAAAAAAAAAAATAGCCAGAAGAAGAAATTTGGCCTGCAGCACAAAATCCATGCTTGAGCATGAGAATGGTTTCATGTATACGGGCCCAGGATTCACCCCCTGGACATGTACATCTGGTTACTATACAGTGTCTCTTACCTACCGAGTTAGTGTCCTGATCAATGGTAGTTGTGCTACAGTTTTATCAAAAAGAAAATTTAATGGGAGGTTACTCTTGTACGGAATTCTACAGCGTTTTGTTTGTAGTTGGACCTGTGGGATCCTTATAAATGTAAAACTTCAATGTATCTGCATCATCATTTTAAGCTGTAAGCGTCATGTAGAGGTGACTTTGGTTAAACTGGCACTAATATTCAGAGCTGGTATTGGTTTATGTGGATAAGTAAAATTAATAGTTAGTTGAATATTACATCCTCATATAGGAAACATGAGTCTTTCATAGATAATTTCCATATGAATAGGCTTTACTGTCAGTGATTGAGTTTCAAATACATGGTGTTCTAGTTATCAGTAAATATTCTATCAATGTACGAGGCATTCATTGGGTAGGATGAATTGAGGTTGGGGATGGTGGGTGGGGTGGAGGTGGAGGGAGGGTTGGGCAGGATGTAGATCTAGAGGGAGGGTGGGATGTATTTCTAGAGGGAGGGCAGGATGTAGATTTAGAACGAGTGCAGGATGTATTTCTAAAGGGGGGGGGGGGGGGGGGGTCAGGATGTATTTCTATATTTCTATATTGAGGGCAGGATGTATTTCTATAGGTTGGGCAGGATGTATTGCTAAAGGGAGGAACAGATTTATTTCTAGAGGAAGGGCAGGATGTATTTCTAAAGGGAGGGCAGGCTGCATTTATATAGGGAGGGCAGGATGTATTTCTAAAGGGTCTTGGGGCAAGAATTATTTCTAGAGGAAGGGCAAGATGTAGATCTAGAGGGAGTGCAGGATGAAGTTTTAGATGGAGAGCAGGATGGAGATCTAAAGGGAGGGCAAGATGTATTTCTAGAGGGATGGCAGGATACCTCATACCTCACACCTACCTCATAATGAGGCTCTGTATTAGAGGATAAACAAATATAATGATCCATATATCACGCGCCAGAACAGGCAACAAATGACCGACCACATTTGTTTTGTACTCGAATGGTGATTTACCCGGGCCCACCTGACATCTGTATAGGAGCGCGATCCTGAATTATTGTTATGACGATTCCTAATACGGAAGTTTCGATTTACAATGTCTATCTAGAAATCGCCAAATCATATGAAGTGTGGCGAACACTGACCGCCGATATTAATTGGTTTGTTGCTTTGGAATGCTGATGAATCGTATGCATTCACAAAAATTAGGGGAAAGGGGAAAACTTGAGAACGGCGAGACAGGGGGAAGTCAGGGAGATTTGACCAAGAGCAAGGAATTTATACCACGGAGAGTGGATCCATGCTAGTTTTTTTTTTATCAACAATCAACCCTCTGCTTCTTGAAATTTCAAAAAAAAGTGTCAAACATGGAATCTGACAAAATAAAATATATTCTTTGAAAGGCACAGCTTTGTTTGAGCATGGCCTGATAGAGACTTGATTTCCAGAGGGAGCCCAGGATTAATTTCTAGAGGGTGGGCAAGATGTAGTTCTGGAGGGAAGGCAGGATGTATTTCTAGAGGGAGGGTAGTATGTATATCTAGAGGGAGGGCAAGCTTTATTTCTAGAGGGAGGGCAGGATGTAGATCTTGAGGGAGGGCAAGATTTATTTCTGGAGGGAGGAGGGCAGGATGTAGATCTAGAGGTAGGGCAAGATTTATTTCTGGAGGGAGGGAAGGATGTAGATCAAGAGGTCTGGCAGGATGTAGATCTAGAACGAGTACAGGATGTAGATCCATTTAGAGGGCAGGATGCATTTCTATAGGGAGAGCAGGATTTATTTCTAAAGGGAGGGCAAGATGTATATCTAAAGGGAGGGCAAGCTTTATTTCTAGATGGAGGGCATGATGTAGTTCTAGAGGGAAGGCAGGATGTATTTCTAGAGGGAGGGCAGAATGTAGATCTAGAAGGAGGGCAGGATGACGATCTAGAGGGAGTGCAGGATTTATTTCTAGACTGGAGGGTAGGATGTATTTCTATAGGGAGGGCAAGATTTATTTCAAGAGGGTGGGCAGGATGTATTTCTATAGGGAGGGCAAGATGTAGATCTAGAGTGAGGGTAGGATGTAGATCTAGAGTGAGGGCAGGATGTAGATCTAGAATGAGGGCAGGATGTAGATCTAGAGAGAGGGCAGGATTTCTTTCTAAAGGGAGGGCTAGATGTATATCTAAAGGGAGGGCAAGATTTATTTCTAGATGGAAGGCAGAATGTAGATCTTAAGGGAGGGCAAGATGTATTTCTAAAGGGAGGGCGGGGGTATGTGTTATGATGTTTTCTAAGTTACAATATCTCGGTCAGGTCTTTTAATGCACTTATATTTCATCTTCAAATTCTGCATTATGATGTAATTGAGAAATGGATACATCGTCATGAAGACGGAGCTATATAATTGATTGGTGTATTCCTATACACTTTGTAATCTGGAAATGTTTATATCTGTAAGTATATTAACTGTAAAAAAACCTCAAAAATATACAACTCTGGTTAATGAATTGAACAGCCATAGTGTTTTGCAGGCTTTATGTGACTTTAATGCATTCATTAAGAAAACTCTTGAGTGCTGTGCACTTTAAGCGAATCGTGACCTCAACAAGAACTATACATACGATACAGGTCTTGAACATCACATAACACAGACCCATCCTGTCAAGGGGGAGGTAACTGCGTAGTCTTGATGAAGTGCATTATATTTTCTCGAAAGACATAATAAGATTTACAGATAACGGTTCTGCCCGTATAAGACATCCTGTGCGGAGGACGAAAGAATGTCAATTTCGTTTCTATCTGACTTGTTAAACCCCTGGAATTATGGGATCAGACAGCAAATGAGCTGCGGAAATACAAAAAAATGTCCAAGGAGTCGGTCATGTTGGGATTTGACTGTCTACGGGGGTATGATGAGGATGTTCATCTGTTTTTCATTCTGATTGAGGCTTTGGTTGGACGTAAATCATACACTTGTCCACTGCTACCTCATAATGAGGCTCTGTATTAGAGGATAAACAAATATAATGATCCATATATCACGCGCCAGAACAGGCAACAAATGACCGACCAGATTTGTTTTGTACTCGAATGGTGATTTACCCGGGCCCACCTGACATCTGTATAGGAGCGCGATCCTGAATTATTGTTATGACGATTCCTATTACGGAAGTTTCGATCGACAATGTCTATCTAGAAATCGCCAAATCATATGAAGTGTGGCGAACACTGCATGACCGCCGATATTAATTGGTTTGTTGCTTTGGAATGCTGATGAATCGTATGCATTCACAAAATTTAGGGGAAGGGGGAACTTGAGAAGGGTGAGACAAGGGGGCATGCCGTCGGGGAGATTAAATGACCAGTGGTCAGGAGCGAGGAATTTAAACCACAGAGAGTGGATCCATGCTGGTTTTAATCAACATTCAATTAATATAATCCTCTGCTTCTTGAAAATTCAAAAAAAGTGTCAAATATTGAATCTGACAAAATAAAAAATATTCTTGGAAAATTAAGGCACAGCTTTGTTTGAGCATGTCCTGATAGAGACTAAGATTTCATTGGTTTGTTCTTTGTGACAGTTTATTAGAAATGAGGTTCGGGAACAGCCTTCAGACTGTTCGTAAACGATCTTTCGGGAGATTCAGATTTTTCTATGCTTGATGATCGAAAGCTGCATGAAAAGGAATAACGCTCGTCTGGCCAGAAGGGTTGTATTGAAATGGCTTAAAAGTTGCGAAATAAATGCAAATATTGAAATTGTTTCTTTGTACCAATTTCCAGACGAATATTTTATCAGCAATTATCAGAATATCATCATCAATCATAAAATGCAACGTATGAAAAGTGAACGGATGTGTATTCTTAAAAGCAAATGTATATAAATGTCAAATAGGATTACTGTGCATTTAATTTTGTTTTTGTAGAATAAAAATGTTTTTTGCTAACATTCAAAGGGTGAAATAGCACATACATATATGATGATTTTTTGTACATTGTCAAATATATATATAAAAAAAAAATGAAAGGAAATCTGTCAGCATGTCGGTGTTTGATCGGAAATCTGTCTTTTATCAGAAATGTCATCTTTGTATACAGTAATAGGAAATATTTTGAGGTGTTAAACTTTGTCATATAATCTGAAATAAGTGTATTTTGGCTAGGTTATAGCGAATTCAGGACAGATTTATGGTATAGTCGTTAAATGACTCGATCGGGTCATGAAGATTACATAATCTGCTATCACGCTAATATGGACAGCTTCTGTTTCCGTAATATAATAACTAAAGATTTTTTTTGCGGTATATGTCAAGATTAATAAATGTCTTTTCATAGACTTGTCAAAATATCTATGACAAGTTTTGACCCTTTGTCCCACACGAAATGTCAAAGAGAAACGATGATTGATTGAGTCTATATACATCGCTATGCTGGGCAGGAAACATTTTGAACAGTTGAGCGTTATCTCCAGGGTATCCGAGCCGACATTGGATAACACAAGGTCAGACTGAGGGTAGCATACCCCATTTTTCAAATCATTATCAGTACCAGATGTAAGATAAAGGGGAAAAATAATTTAAAAGAAGGAATATATATATGTTCATACGGTGTTACTTATAATTTGTGCATTATTCTTCATTTCAAATTCCATTTTATATATAGTTTTGGAAAAGAAACCTACAATACCTAAAAAATAGATATTTCATTTTTTTTTTTTAAATCATGATGTATGTAATCCTTTACAAATCAGAATATGTGTGAAAACAAAATCAAAACGTAATTTTACAGCAAATTCCATAAATAATAAGATAACTTTAAAAAAGACTAATTGATGTTAATATTTTCACAATATTAAAAAATCTTGACACAATATCAAAAAATCTTGACACAATAATGCATCATAAAAGTTTTTGATGCAATTTCTCTTGTTTCCCTTTTATAAGAATCAATAAAATCAAAACCCAATACTTATTAAAAGGAGTAATATTTAACATTCTGACCATGACATATACATTGATTTTTTATGCCCCCGCCATAAAATTGGGGGGGGGGCATATAGTGTTACCCATGGTTGTCGCGTCCCTTTCCGTCACGTCCTGTCCCGTCCCGATTCAATGTAAACACTTAGCAACTTCATTCTTTGACAGATTTTGGTCAAACTTTATACAAAGGGTAAGTATGAGTATACTTCGGACATCGTTGTATTTCAGGGATCCAAGGTCAAGGCCAAGGTCACACTTGCTATATATAGAAAATCATCAACAGATTCAATTTAAACGCTTAGCAACTTCATTCTTTGACAGATTTTGGTCAAACTTTATACAAAGGTCAAGTATGAGTATACTTCGGACATTGTTGTGTTTCAGGGTTCCCAGGTCAAGGCCAAGGTCACTGTTGCTATATATAGAAAATCGTCAACTGATTCAATTTAAACACTTAGCAACTTCATTCTGTCATGGATTTTGGTCAAACTTTATGCAAAGGTCAAGTATGAGTATACCTCGGACATTGCTGTGTTTCAGGGTTCCAAGGTCAAGGCCAATATCACTGTTGCTATATATAGAAAATCATCTACTGATTCAATTCGAACACTTAGCAACTTCATTCAGTATGTTATGTAGATGGTAATAACATACAGAAAAAACATATGCATATTAATAATCAACTTTAAGTGAAGTACCTTGTGTGTGTGCATGTTTCAGGGTATCAAGATCAAAGTGGTTGTAACTTTTTATAGAACACTGAAACTAATTTCACATGGCAGCGGGGGCATTTATGTCTTACAGACATTTTCTATTTTTTTTAATAAAAAACAATGTTAAATTTTAGTAATAAAAAATATATCCAATTAATCACCTTCTCAAGCTGTTAAAACTCCAGGGCAACTAGGGATTCAATATTAAAAAAATTAATAATATGATGTCAGGCCTACAGAATATAATTTAAAAATAGCCATGACCTGTTTTTGTCATATTTGGATCAGGAAGTAAAATCCTGTCATCCCCAAGGAAGAACAAAATAATCTGTTTGATATCAAACTCACATTGAATTTGAATGACTAAGACATGATATTGAGTGCAGATCAACACAAGTTAGAATGGAAATGTCGGTGACATATACATTTTAGTCAGAAGTGGCAGATAGGCGATAATTGCTTATCTGTTCTTACATGTACACTATAAGGAAACGAAAGATCCCTACAGAACTTATGCAAATATCTAGATATTTGTGGAAGCAGTAAAACAAGTGTCACCTTGTTATGTGTCTCTATTTCAGTTCCTATAGTCCTCAATATAAGTGTTCGGGTGTTCTTGTTTGTCGGCAGTCCTATATTTTATCGGTCAACTGAGCGGAAGGTCTAGCTAGCATAAAGGAGTAAAGATTGGAGAGTATACGACATTTATGATTCATGTTTGTCAATTTGGGTCGGAGAGTATAGACAGGTGAAGCTGTTAAAAGCAGACGACAACGTCCATTTGTATGACACAGGATGACTGACTATACTTCAGAAGCAAGTTGACAACTGTTAGGTCTGTGTGGGTGTACAGATGTAGCAGACTGACACTTGGTTTAGAGAGTACAGCTTTTAAATGTTTTCAGACATGGTGTGTGTATGTACTCTCAGTGATACTAGGGTGTGATTTGTGTGATAAATATTCATCAATATTTAACATATCCAGCTTTATAACCTTCTCAGGACACAGAAGTTATAGAAATGAAGAATGAAGATGTATATATATATGCCTCTTACCAGTCATCAATGACTTATTGTCTCCATCCTCGTATATCCAATAATTGCAGATTTTTTTCCCCAATCTTCTTCTGTTAAGATTTGTCCAGGGGTATTCATGGCTCCTAGAAAGGAGGCCAATGACAATTTTTGTTTCTATCTCTGAAGGTCATATTTAAGTATCGGCACATCATCATGACAACACTGCTGTCACATATCAATCCCTGAATTTCATCATAACTGTCAACTAAATGTTTTGAAAAACTTACACACATTCAATAATGACAAGGAAACAAAGATAAGTTGTTTACATTGAAAGAGGTTTGAAATCCCATAGAGGCGTCAAAAACCAGATATTGGGTAAATCTTTGTGTTAAGGGTAAATTTGATTAATTTTGAAATTAAAAAAAATAAATATGAATTCTGAATTTCTTCAAAAATATATCTAGGCTAATTAAACTTGTCAATCACATTAGAGATATATCCTCTCGATGATGCTTAATACTTGACATGGTACATCATCTGAAAATTATTTAGAAAAAAAATGTTTTGAAACTTTAGAATTTTTACTTCATTGATTTCATTTGTTATATTTTAGCTGCCTTCGAAGGAGCTGCATTCTGACATTGCATATTATAGGTGAAGATATAGGAAAATCTTCCTCTTTAGAACATTGAATATATCGTTTGAACACTGAGCACTATATATATATATAAAACTATGACTTAAGGGTTTCAGTTTGGTGGGCAAATCTATTAAATCTCCGTACAATAACTTCTTACTGAAAGGGCTTGCTTGGCATAGCTTTTCAAGGCTGAAAGTCAAAGGTCAAGGTCACTGATATTAAATATGAAAAAATATAGTTCCTATATATGCATTAACATAAGTACCCATATTGGCCAATTAAACAATAAGCATACATTGCAACGTAATGGAAAGTGCTTGATTGCTTTTTAGGTCAAAAGGTAAAAGGTCAAGGTCACTGATACTTTAAATTAATAAATGCTTTCTTTACTCAATAGCTTCAGTTTCTGTTGGCCAATAATACTTAAATTCCATACACTGCTTTCTGACAAAAAAGTGCTTGATTGTGATTACTTTTCAGATCCGGGTGTCAAAGGTCAAGGTCATAGTGTTACTGTATAAAGAAAAAAATGATTTCAACTTATATAATTAATAGCTCAAGATGTATTGAGCCAATAAAATACTCAAAATGAATACACTTACTCCTTATGGAAAATGCTTGCCTGGGATTGCTTCTCAGATATGAAGATCATAGATCACGATTGTAAATAATAGAAAATTGGTTTTTGCACAACTGCTCAAGTGGGCCAATAGATCTCAATCATCATGCACTGCTTCCTAATACCAAATGTGTTAGCTTGAGATTGCCCCTTCAGGATCATAGGTCAAAGGTCAAAGTAATTGTCACTATATAAATAGATCATTACATTCTGCACTATGAAACCTGCATGGGTGGACTCATGTAGGCGAAAAACCTGTCAACCAACCAACCAACTGCACTATACAGATACCTTGTAAAGGATTTAAAGTATTAATTGCTATGCGGTACCTTGGTTAACTTGCTTTTCCACGAGTGATGTTCATTTCATAGTAATCACAGACTCTGCCTGGGTGTGTCTTGTTTCATCTGTCTGTCTGTTGCTTAACTTAAACGTGTTTGTGTGGGTGGAGTGGCCTTTTCTTTTACAAGTCATTGTTAGCTTAAAGGGTTATGGTAGTTGTATGTATGTAACAGGACAGAAAGAGAAATGTGTAAGGACAGAAAGAGAAATGTGTAACAGGACAGAAAGAGAAATGTAACGGCCAGACCTGGACTTGAACCATGGACCCTCCAAACTCTAGACGGGCACCCTACCAATTGAGCTTACTGGTCGCCGACGATAGACTCAGTCCTGTTCTGCTACATTTCTACCTCCTTTTTCAGAGTCTTCGCCCCCAAAGACAAAATTATTTACAACTCAGGTTCGGATATCTCCTTGCTAAGCATTTTCCCAGTGCTTGAAACAAGGGTTGGCAAGCTCACCAATTTTGCAACAGGAGAAAGAAAAATGCAACAGCCAGACTGGGATTCGAACCCGGGACACTTCAAACTCTAGATGGACGTTCAACCGTTTGAGCTACCTGGTCGCCGACGATCGACCCAGTCTAGTTCCGCTACATTTACTTAAATTAAAAAAATGGGTGTTTCTTAAAGTTATAATTTTATGAATGATAGAATTCTATTATTATTTTTTCTATCGAAAGACCAAAACATCCTATGCTATGTCATCATGCTTCTATGTTTATTTCTTTTATTGATTACAACAATGTGGACATTAAAAAAGCAACAAGAGACACTGAAACAAAAGGGAATACATCATGAACTCATCACAAAACTGGAGATCTGAGGATCATGTGATTGGATTTTTTTTTTGATAAAACTGTACAATATTTGTCATCAGATCTTTCATGGGCATAAAACATTACCATAACAAAATTTTGATTCTTTTCCCTCTTCATAGGCCTTGATTTCATATATCTTCAAATGTACATTTTTGATTTTAAATTTCGCAACCTTTTGAAAATTAGAAATACAACATAAGACTAAAAAATATAGAAAAAAAACTCTCACAAAACTCCAGAAGTGACACTGAGGATCGTGTGTTCAGTTATCATAAACCAGCACAATATTTGTCATCAAATCTGTCGCATTACACATCATCATATCAGGATGTTTTCATTTTCAAAAAAAATCATTAACAATACATATATTTTACATACAAATATTTATGTATGCAATACAGCATTGTTAAAAGAATCAGACAACAGGCTGAGCCTATATCAGTCTTCTTCTACATATATTTCTGGATAGGCTTGACAAAAAGATGTTGTTTCCCCTTTCAGTCCTTGAAAAAAATGTAGTAATTCATTTATTTCTTATAATGCTTTATTTTCTTCACCAAAAATAAATGAAAAAAAATCAAAATTTTGGTCAATTTTGATTTAAGAATAGTTAAATATTTTTTTTTATTTTTATTTTTTTATTTAAATTTTGAAAATAAATTAGATTTAAGACTCAGTTAAAAAGAGTGAAAAAATTAATTAGATTTAAGACAAATTTCAAGTACTGTTTGTCGACGATGAAGTGGAAACACAACATTGTAGATTATAAACCTGTACAATATTTGTCATCAAATCTTTAGCATTTGCCATCATCATATCAAAGGCTTTTGAATGGACTTCTGAGATATGATTCATAGAGAATAATACATGCCTTTGGCTTTTACGGATATGGCAACAATTTTTGAAGATGCTTTGAAATGGGATGAGATAATGTTGAGAATCAGTTTAGAGGGACGAGTGTCCTTAATTGTTCGTTATTGATGGACGATTGCGATTGAGGCAACATGTTAGGTGATTAGCAACGTGAAAGGGAATTTAATGAACTCATAGGAGACAAAACAATTATTGATTGAAAAAAATTAGGATAAAATGTGTTTTAAATTAATTCATAGCGCGAAAAAAATGAATTCCATGCCTTTACGGAAAACAGAATTCAAGGTCATCCTCCTTTATGGAGATAACAGCTTCACTAATGAAAATCTCTCAAAGTATGGTAAGGAAGCCCCATGTTGTTATTCTTCCAGAAATAAAAAAATCCTTAAAAGAAAACTTAAGTTAAGAATATAGAGTGTCTTGGTATTCAGGTTCCTCACAAGTACAACCAGAGGGCACCACAGTCTCCATTCTACCATCTACTTGGTTTCTTCATATTGAATATTTATGAAACCCTTGAACTTTTAAATTTTTGAGTCCAGGTATTTTTCAGGAGTGAAACAGGCAAATATGCTGATATTACTAGAATCTTTGGGTCAGTGTTTTGGTAAAAAATACTAGAATGTGTTTTTGAGTTTGAATAGAAGATACTAGAAGGTGCTGAGATCGAGCTTCAATGATAGAAGATACTAGAGGGTGTTGATGAGAGTTTTAATAGAAAATTCTGGAAAGTGTTGATGAGAGTTTTAATAGAAGATACTAGAAGTTGCTGATGAGAGTTTTAATTGAAGATACTAGAGGGTGTTGATGAGAGGTTTAATAGAAAATTCTGGAAAGTGTTGGTGAGAGTTTTAATAGAAAATGCAGGAAGGTGTTGATGAGAGTTTTAACAGAAGATACTAGATGTTGTTGAGAGTTCTAATAGAAGATACTAGCGGGTGTTGATGAGAGGTTTAATTGAAGATACTAGAAGTTGCTGATGAGAGTTTCAATTGTAGATACTAGAGGGTGCTGATGATAGTTTTAATAGAAGATCCTAGAGGGTGCTGATGATAGTTTTAATTGAAGATACTAGAAGTTGGTGTGGAGAGTTTTAACAGAAAATACTGGAAGGTGTTTATGAGAGTTTTAATAGAACATACTGGATTGTGTTGATGAGATTTTTAATAGAAGATACGAGAGGGTGTTGATGATAGTTTTAATAGCAGATACTGGAAGTTGTTAATGAGAGTTTTAATTGAAGATTCTAGAGGGTGTTGATGATAGTTTTAATAGCAGATACTGGAAGTTGTCGATGAGAGTTTGTACAGAAGATACTAGAAGTTATTGATGAGAGTTCTAAAAGAAGATAGTAGAGGGTGTTAATGAGAATTCTAATAAAAGATACTAAAATTTGTTGATGAGAGTTTGTACAGAAGATACTAGAAGATGTTGATAGTTCTAATAGAAGATACTAGAGGGCGTTGCTGGGATATTTAATAGAAGATACTTGACGTTGTTGATGAGTGTTTTAATAGAAGATACTGGAAGTTGTCGATGAGAGTTTTAATAGAAGATACTAAAGTGTGCTGATGAGAGTTTCAATTGTAGATACTAGAGGGTGTTGATGATAGTTTTAATTGAAGATTCTAGAGGGTGTTGATGAGAGTCTTAATAGAAAATACTCGATGGTGTTGATGAGAGTCTTAATAGAAAATACTAGATGGTGTTGATGAGAGTCTTAATAGAAAATACTAGAAGTTGTCGATGAGAGTTTTAATAGAAAATGCAGGAAGGTGTTGATGAGCGTTTTAATAGAAAATGCAGGAAGGTGTTGATGAGCGTTTTAATAGAAAATTCTGGCAAGTGTTGATGAGAGTTTGTACAGAAGATACTAGAAGTTATTGATGAGAGTTCTAAAAGAAGATAGTAGAGGGTGTTAATGAGAATTCTAATAAAAGATACTAAAAGTTGTTGATGAGAGTTTGTACAGAAGATACTAGAAGTTATTGATGAGAGTTCTAATAGAAGATACTATAGTGTGTTGATGTGAGTTTTATTAGAAAATTCTGGAAGGTGTTGATAAGAGTTCTAATAGAATATACTAGAGGGTGTTGATGATAGTTTTAATTGAAGATACTAGAAGTTGGTGTGGAGAGTTTTAACAGAAGATACTAGATGTTGTTGATAGTTCTAACAGAAGATACTAGAAGATGTTGATAGTTCTAACAGAAGATACTAGAGGGCGTTGATGAGAGTTTTTACAGAAGATACTAGATGTTGTTGAGAGTTCTTATAGAAGATACTAGAGGGTGCTGATGAGAGGTTTAATAGAAAATTCTGGAAAGTGTTGATGAGAGTTTTAATAGAAGATACCAGAAGTTGTTGTGGAGAGTTTTAATAGAAGATACTAGAGGGTGTTGATGAGAGTTTTAATAGAAGATACTTGAAGTTGTTGATGAGTGTTTTAATAGAAGATACTAGAAGTTGTTGTGGAGAGTTTTAATAGAAGATACTAGAAGTTGTTGATAGTTCTAATAGAAGATACTAGAAGTTGTTGAGAGTTCTAATAGAAGATACTAGAAGTTATTGATGAGAGTTCTAATAGAAGATACTAGGTGTTGATGAACTTTAATAGAAGATGCTAAATGGTGTTTCTGACTGTTGATAAAAGATACTAGAAGACTTTATTAATTTTGATAGAGGCTACTTGGTGTTCGTAAGTTTTGATAAATTGTGTGTTTCCCTTTGCACTCTGGTTTCAACATGGCGATACTTTCTCATAATAATACTGATTCAAGATGCCGAGTATAAGACTTGATGCTCTACAGCTCCAAATCCTGCACTAAGGTACATACAGCGCTATCCTTGAAGCACCTCAGTGACCCGGATTTGTGCGACAACATCGTGATAGGATGGTATCGGGAAAGAGAAGGAATCGACTGATGCTATTTTTTGTGTGTTAAATATTGATGCACACTTTATAAACTTGCTCCTGGAGAAGGGCTTGGAACAGATCAAAGGAACCAATAGACTTCAGTTTGGCTTCTCAGTTGCAAATTTAATCCCATAGACGACCATTGTGCTTTTAATCCTGCAATGAATTGATAAAATATTTAAAGAGGTGCAATGCTAAGAGCTTAAAACCCCTACTGTATTAAGTTATAAGATGAAGACTTCTGCCTCCAAGATGGCATCCTGTGGTTTTTGGCGCTTACGATTGCGGAATTAGAATCTGATTTTATTGGAGGAACATATTAGTTTACTGTCAGATGTCACTAATTTGTGCTCAGAAGTTAATGGTTTTATTTCAACTGGGTGTCTAATACATCAGAACATTGTATTGATTTTGCGTCGTATGAGTCGGACTTGAATAAAATATGAGGAATTCTTGTAAGTTTATACTTTCTGTGTTACTCCGTAAAGTAGTGTTTTGCTGAATTATCCTCGACTGTTTTTACCTAAAGATAAAATTTCACTTTGTGAGAGAAATTCACTAAAATTGAATAAAACGGAGTAAAAATGACTTGAGAGAGTTGAAGGGTGACATATTGGTTTCTAATTGTTGAAAGTTACTAGCTTTGGTGTGTGGTGAGGGTGTTGTGCTGTTAGGGTAAACATTTAGTGAGAATGTTGTAATTAAGGGGTAAAGTGAGGTTGAATTGAGGGTAATGTATCAAATTAAAGGTTAAATGAAGGTGACTTGATGTGCCAACATCTTAGGGAAAGTTGAGGATGGTTTAAGGGCATTTTGTCACTTTAAGGGTGATGTGTGGGCTAGATGAGGGTGATGTAAGGGTGTGAGGGTGATGTGAGGGTAAGAAGCGGATGAATTGAGGGTGATGTTTTGCTGTGAGGATAGTGTGTGGGTTAGATGAGGGTGATTTAAGGGTGATGTATTGCTGTGAGGGCAGTGTGTGTAAGATGAAGGTGATTTGAGGGTGCATGTATGGCTGTGAGGGCAGTGTGTGTAAGATGAGGGTGATTTGAGGATGATGTGTTGCTTTTAAGGTAAAATGAGAGTGATTTGTGAGGGTTGTGTGTGGGGAGGGTATAAAGTCTGTGACTGTTGAGGCTGGAAACTTTTGTGCTCTGTGTCTGCTATAAGCTACCTGACTCTATCATTGTCAGACTAGAAAGGTTTTAGGTGATATAATTTTGCACTTGAATGTGCAACAATCTCTTTTACTTGATGTGTTTTGGAATCCTATTAGTGAGGGGAACTATTTTGTGCTAATAGCCTTATCACTTCTTTCCTCATAATCGTGGCCACAGTATGGTGTCTACTCTCAATCACCCTAATTACGGAACATTCACCCACGCCACTGACGGCCTAACGCCGCAGTAGAATTACAGGTAAAGCCCTGTACACTCACGGCCGGACCACTTACAGGTGTTAATTCTCGCTAGGTGGCACTGCTGATTCGCTCCGACTGTCGGGCTCGTATTCAGTGGTCTTAGTGACCAGTCCAATTGTATCAGAATTGGATTGATACAGGATCACTGGGAACAGGCTGTGAGAATGTAGGGTCCCAGAGGAGGGAGATAGACACCGTTGGAGCTGCCTAGGATACCGGAATGGTGCTAAAATATAGATGTGTCTGTCGTAATCAAATAGCGGGTGTGGCAGTAATACTCACTGCACTGATTTTATTGGAAACTGGAATCTGTTTTCAGACATGACTTGTTACTATTTGAGCAACTTTGCCGACACGTTCAAGTTCATTATATCCCAGAAGCATACAGCTTACTCCTTTAACAAAACCAGTTATCAGAACTCTTGTTTCAGTCCATACTGACATTGAAAATTCATTATTTATAAATAGTTTGGTTGCTTTTTTTTACTGAGCGTTTTCCACTTTAGCGATTCCTTTTCTTCTAATTGCCTGACCAATTACCCTTGACGTGTATATCGCGAGCAGTGATTCAAAGCTATACAAGTTTCAAAAGAAACTCGTAAATATACCATTATAAAATATTCATTGCTAGTGTGTTTGTTGTTTTCCTGTAGGAGAGTTCCACCTGTTACCATGGACACTTTATATTGCCGTGCGTGATGGGAACGAGTGTTATAAGAAGACTCCTTCGATCTTTTATAAATCTCCACTGTGTTGTCAGGTTTTGCTGACCAATTGTCACTTAGCGTAAAAACGAAAAATATTTAACACTTTGGACTATGTTCTTAAGAAAATTTGCTGTGTGCTATACAGTAATCATTATAGTTCATCTTGCCTGATATTTTATGTAGATCTGTAATCTAGCTGTTGTCTGTCAATCAACTTTTCCTTTAAAACTATTCCTCCTGACTGGCTGATCAGATTTTAACCAAAATTTGCTATGAGGCATCATTTGGACCAGTTAGTTAATTGACCTATTGTAATTGCCTTAATTGTGTTCATCATCGACCGTAGTACGTCTTGCATCCGTAACCAATCCATATTTTTGGCTGCTTTTCCAAAATCACTGCACCAATTTTCATGAAAGTCCTACTGCCAAAACTATAAAGCAAAGTTGTTTATTATTTCCCTGGGGGCCTGATAAGTGGGATCCAAAGGGGTCAAATTGGCTATAATAATGATAATTGTTTTTCTTCAGACCCTGATATTCTTCGTGGATGGAAAAGTCCTAAAATGCTTGATCAAATTTGTGAATTTAAGAGAACCTTCGTGTCACTTGAGCATCTAATAAGAAAGTTTTTGAATAATTCAATATTCTTGATATAATTTAAGAACTTACCTGATAATTAATCGAAGACTATGTACTTAGATTGAGGATTTTGCTTGCATTAGATAATAAAATTCCCCTATTTATCTGAAAATGCCAAAATATGATTAGGCCAGACAATGTATCAGAATTTGTTTCTGTAATGAATTTATGCATGTTGCAAAGGTACAATCCTGTGTAATAAAATATGTTTATCTTTTAATACCGTTGTGTAATTCAGTACTATGCTTGCATGTTCCTTTATCAGAATTTGTTGCTGTAATGAATTTATGCATGTTTGAAAGGTTGCAGACATTTTCTGTCAGTCAGGATGTGTTTCTGTAATTGCTTCATTAGTTCAAAATTGGCCAGACATGTCCTGTACGTCCAAGGCCGATCACCATGTCCTTTTGTGAGTGCTATTTATGGTTTGATGTCTGTCTCAGATTCTATAGGAGTGAGTGTTTGTAAATTACAAAGTGAATCACGATGAACGTTTGGGGTTAAATTTTCCTTAATAGTCTTTAATCTATTCATGTAAAATACATTTTTTTTGATAAATGTGATGCCACATACTTTCCCTAAAACCTAATGCAGTTGCAGACGAACATGCAGTATATTTAATGTACTCTGTTGGTCTTAAAAAAACCCAAAAAAACCTTCTACATCGACAAAAAATAACTGTTTGTAAAAAAAAATGAAATAAAAAATTCAATCCTTTGCATAATTGAAATATTGATGAATTTTACAAAGTTTTCTTTCTTGTTCAAAAACTTAAACCACAGAATCTTAGCTTAACTGACTTGTTATCGATAACACCTTGCTGTTAGTATAAAATTATTTTAATATATATATATAGTGACAGGTCCTGACCTTGTACTGACTGTCCACACACCCAGTTTACGGGGACTGTGGTGCAGGCCAAGTGGTTAAGGCGTCTAACATTCTTCTACATGTACCACTATAGCACTAGTACTCCAGAACACTGGGTCGCGGGTTCGAGGCCTACGTGGGGCAG
The DNA here is from genome assembly GCF_002113885.1 of Mizuhopecten yessoensis. Lineage (NCBI taxonomy): Eukaryota > Metazoa > Mollusca > Bivalvia > Pectinida > Pectinidae > Mizuhopecten > Mizuhopecten yessoensis. The sequence goes on from NW_018406841.1 coordinate 692,749, forward strand.
TCGCCAGGTACGGCCGCAGGTCGGTGGTTTTTCTCTGGGAACTCTGGCTTTCCTCCACCACCAAAACCTAGCTGGCACATCCTTAAATGACCATAGCTGTTAATTAGGACGTAAAACACAAACAAACCAAAGTTCATAGATTTGGTTTTAAAAACCACTGACCTACGGCCAGTACCTGGCGACTTACAGATCGAATGTTGGATATAGATAAAGTAATGGTCAATGCAAATGTCAGTGTATTGGTGTTTGTGTTGGTCAGCATTTTGGTGAGTGCATGGTAACATATGAAAAGTTCTTGGATTATGAAATGTCACTAGGAAAAAAACGGTACATTTTCCATTATACAATTTATAATCCTCTTTTAATTTTACAAGGCGTGATATTTATTGCACCATGATATTGACTGTGATATATTGAGGTGTTGTTTGATTCGAGTGAGCTCTTTAAACTAATGACTCCATTTCATTCTACAATATCGAATTTACCCTTCTTTAGGTGTACATTATACAAATAAGCCATACCTGCTTACAAAAGCAGTGGTAATGGATTTTCCAATACAAGTGGAAAACAAAATTGCAGATTTCTGTTGTGTTTCTAGTTTTATTTTTCTCGTGATATTATTATATGTATGCTTATCTGAACAACTGGGTGTTAATTCGAAAGAATGATCGTCTGATTATTTATTTTGAATTATACTCGTTGGTTTGGTTCTTTGTAAGTGCCAGGGGAATCAAAAGGAGACATGCAGTGTACTTTAAACCGCACACTGTGTCACTAATGTGCTCAAACACAGTTGGCGTCAGTCTTTTATTCGTTACTAAGGAGGGTTGCGTGTACTTTTCCGTAAAAAAAATAATCAGAATTTACTTCGTCTCTCGTGTGTTATATATGGAACATTTATTATCTCGTTCAAACGGTTTACGTAGTTTTCATCGATGTAAGTTCATGATGCACATTATGGGAATTTGATTGTTCCATCGCAAGTGTTAATCTACAGGAAGGAACTGAGACGTAACGAGAGGCCTCGTAATCTAACCTTATGTTAAAAGTGACAGTGGAAGTTGAAAGAACTTCCGTCGTACCATACAAATAATACAAGTCATTGTCAATTAAGACATTCCAGCATTGGCAGACTTATTTACTGGCGTATTTCAGAGTGACGTCCCTTGCTATACAGCGCCTCAGAAATGCACCTCAGGTCTGAGTAGTCACAGTCGCAGTCCCACAGTCCACAGGTGAATGGTGCTCAAAAAAATATCAATTACGCCATTTATAATAAAATTATTAAAATGTATGGTAGAAATTGAACATATTGTGATTTATGAAAACTGTTATTAGTTGATGACATTATGAATTACTTATAATTAAATGACTGAGGTTTAGGAAAACCCTGAAGTCTGTAAAAATAAATTGTAGTAATGACTATTTCATATCAGAAATTATTCCATACATCTGCCTGGTCATTTTAAGTCCAAATAACGGTATATGTTGTTGTATTCAATCATTTCTATATGTGAAATGCTTTACTTAGCTTGCTCTAATTCTCGTCATGGACTTATTTTGTAATGGTAATCCCTCATCATATATTTTCTAATTGCGACCTTGATCCGTATCCGTTTCATATTGTGACTGTGACCTGTTTTTTCTTATCATTTAAGACAGAAAAACAACCTTGACTTTTGAATTACATTGTTTGAAAGGTGACATTGTATGTGAATGCAAAAGTACAGTAATGTAAAGATACATTCGTCACAGCCATTGTTGATTTTACAGGTCAAAGTTTACATAATCCCCAGGGAACATACACAACCAAGAAATTGCGAGAAGTGTTAAATGTATGTGGTTTGAGATTTGATTGACACACTTGCTGTTTGTCGATGTTCTTTTCACCTCCTTTGCGGAGAGTGTTGCGGACCTCGGGTGTTGAACACCATGTTATAATTGCTTCCAAGTTCCTGTACACGTCAATTAAAAGTAACCGAGTACCGCTGTCGGGCGATAATAAGGAGCTGATTGCGCTTTCTTAGGCGTTCAGACGTCTCCTTGATGTGTATATCGCCGCCTTGATGTGTATATCGCCGCCTGAAGCATTGTACTCTACCCGTGGTGTGATTTGAATTTAAAGTGAACCTAGGGATTACCAAGGGTTAGCACAATTAAGCATGGTGTAAGCTTGTAGATCACGTCAATGCCGACATGGATGGAGATAAATGCTGCTCGCCGCGCAGGCAGTGTGTTGTTGTCGTCGTAATCTATGTGCGACAGAGGATCCCTTGATTCCCTTGAAATGTACCGTGTTAGAGGTATTTTATTCCAGCACCATCACCAAACATGACGATGATATAGCGACATGTATGTATAGAACTTGCTGAACAGGTTCTGGAGAAAGATTCTGCAAAACTATAGCTTCACAATTTTTAAACATATATGTCATTGATTCACTTAGCTGTATATGGCTTTCTTTTGTTGTACCTATGAGAGTTTATATGTACTCCTTAAAAAATATATAATCACTTTTAACTTCTTCAACAAATAAGTCACGATTGTGATAAAATGTTCCTACTCAGAGAATTATAGAGAAGTCTTCAAAATGACCTTCTTGTGCTTACAAAAATTTTGACACTATTGACCAAAATGTTTAAATATTGAAAAGTGCAAAGAATGATGTCTATTGAAGTCATTTAATGCATGATCAGACATTATTACTGACAGCTGCCTCAAAAGTAATTACGATATATTCTGTGTCCTTAGAAAAATGATTAGTTTGTGCCTATACAAAATATTCCCCTTACATGTCATGTGTAATTTGTCAGAACGAAATGTGATATAAAGTGAAATTTTATGTAAAGACAAATGTGATATAAAGGGAAATGTGATACTAAGGGAAATGTGATGTAAAGGGAAATGTGATACTAAGGGAAATGTGATACTAAGGGAAATGTGATATTAAGGGAAATGTTATATAAAGGGGAATGTGACATTAATAGGAACAGTTGCATAAGGAAATAAAGTACTTGGACTACAACAATAAAAGTTATCCTCTGTACATTCTGAAAACAGTATCCATACATGTCAATGTGCTTTTCGATTCTCTTACTTTATTGGAGCTGACTGTGTCATCTGGACAGAGGTACAAACCTTGAGAAATTCCATACAATTTGGAAAAAAAAGTCTTCTTAAGAACTTAATAAATGCAAGAGTTTATCACCTTCATTTGTTTGTTCAGAAAAGCCTGGACATGGAGTCGTTCATCAGTTGTCCTTGGGCTCAAACAAGGACAGAATACTCAGCATCAAAGTTTCCTTCGGTTATATTGGAAAAATGCCATCAAGCCATCATTTCTGTCACATTTTTTTGGTCGTTTGAGCCCTTAACTGACCTGATGGGCTGTCAATGGAAATAAGGCTGAGCTGTCGTGATCTGTGGATGGTTATCAGAGATTTTTGTCATTTGTCACAAGTGTTACCTTGGCCTGAGTGCCACAGAGAATCAATAGTTACCAGTCAACTGGTCAACCTGTGCTCAATACCCTGCAATCGATACACACACACGGCAGGTTTTTTTTGTTGAAGGAAATATTATTAAACAGTTTTTGAGGATACATAAACCTTTGATAATTGGCCGAATAAGTTCAGCCCTGTGTCTGGGACAGGTGATGTTGGGTGATGGTGCCAGATGAGAACAGATGTATACAGCATTCCTATGGAAGTTCTTCTGTAAGGAATGAGCGGGCACATTACTGTATAATCATAGAACTCAGATATTATTTTGATCAGGATAGCCTCAGATGGCAAACCATATTGAATGCTGTTCAGTAAGTGGTTGTAACTATTTACAGAACATCAAACACTGAAACTGCAGATATCACATGGTGACGGGGACATTCATGTCTTACAGACATTTTCTAGTTTAAAACATACTTGAAACAAGTTTATTTCAATCAAAGGTCTTAATATGGAAGAAAACTGTTGTGCCCTGAGAGAAGATAACACTAATGGAAGTGGTGTGTAAGAGGTCTTAATATGGGAGAAAAAGGGCTTATTACCTGGAGGTTTCAAACCCATGTGGTTAACGTTAGGTTGGGTAGGTGATACATTTTCACTTTCTGTATCAGGCTTTTCCATATTGTTACTTATTCTGTGAGAAGAATAAAGGTTACACTTGGGTTCTGTGTGGTCTTCCCGAAGTGATAATGAAGATTAAAACAAACGATTTTTCAATGAAAATTGGTGTAATGCAGTCGAAGGTATAATCGGATTATCGTGAGCTGCCTTTTGACGCTTAATTGAATGTGGGTGATCTGATTAGGGCTATTTTATCATCAAACAGCCATTTGAATGTATTTGAAAAGCATCAATTGTGAACTTTAACTTCTGTCATTCCCCAGTTGACTCCGAAGTGAAATTGGTGTTAATTTACTTGTCAATAGCTATCTGATAGGGCAAGGCTTGCCGCACCAATCGGCCATCAGGGTTTTAGAGATTAATAGTTTCTTGTGTGTCTTAACCTTGTTTTAGGCTCTCGGACGAATGTGGGTGATGTGGGCTAATTCTATCATCCAATAATCAATTGATGAAAAAATGATGTGAATTTTAGGTTTTATCAAAAGAGAAAGAAATATAATATTTTACTATCTGTAATAGTGATGATGAGGACGGAACATTTCTGCAATAGATTGGACAGATCCTTGACTGAATATTTTCCAATGGAGGAATTACAGTGACACCTGTCTAAACTGAAAACCCTATGATCCTGTGAGTGTCGCGTCCATCTTTCACGGTACAAGGTGGTAGCTTTATAGACACTGCTGGTGGATTCTTCAGGTTTGCTGAAACCTTCATTGTCACCGTAATCTCTTTTGAGTAGTGAGGCATGGTTCATGATATATACACTTTACTGATTATTAAATCTGATATTTACTGGTACTCCACTAAATTTCTAAATGCATAATTAAGGGTTTCACGCATGCACCTGCCCTTCTGTTTCAACAGTAGTTTAAACATTTTGGATTTCCAGCTTTTTTGGCCCTAACATCACCGATGAATCATAGAAGGACGAAACAGTTTTATGATGCAGTGTAATTAATTATGAAATTTTAATGCTGCAATCATCTGTGTGCATTATAAATTAACGCTCATCTATCCAGAAACCTTAATAACCAACTTAACCTAACGTATAAAAAGCTTCAAACCCTGGCATCGAAGTCCTAAAAAATGGTCCTTAAGTGACCGTAGCTGTTAATAGGACATTAAACAAAATTAAACCATATCAAACCTAGCCTTTATGATCTAATGATAATATAACCTGTATAAACCAGACCCTCTCTTTAGAAGCTGTGAAAACCAATCTTTTAAAACTATGTATTCAAGCATGTTTAAACGAGACCCTTGTGTATAATCTATACATCTGTTTTGGGGGTAATTTGTAATTAGTAAAAATCTAGCTCTTAATTCCAACATGATTTTTGAATTGTGGAGTTTGTGTTAAATTTTTGGTTAAATTTAATTGTCACATGGATTGTTTTTGTATCAAACAGGAAGATTAATCTTTTGGATTCACTAACTATAGAGAGACATTGCATAGTCTAAAAGTTGAAACTCAATCTGCTGACAGCGTATACAATTCAGTTTTTTTTAAAACTGAAACTTTGGATATTGAATGGAAGCTATTTCATTTTGCAGAAGATAATTTAGATTTCCCAAGATGTTCATCGTTAGTATTTGTATGTTTGCTGCATGTTAAAAGTTTTGAATGAAAGGAATATACGATCCTGTTGAATCAAGTAGAACTAGTTGATTTAAATTTGCATAGGTCAAATAGTCAGATGACTTCATGCCGTCCAATTATCATCTGGAAAGAGTCATGACTTTACGTATAGGTCAAAGGTCAGTCTGACAGTTTTGTGTGCATGTACACAACAAGTTGTGTCTATGGGTCAAAGGTCAACCTAATGGCTGGAGTTACACTTTAAAAGAAGACATGTTTTCAATGGGTCAAAGGTCAACTAAATTGCTCTAGCTGTAATTCAATGTATGTTTGGTCAAGGGGTCAGAGGTCATGCATCAATCTAATAGTTTGAGTTGCATTTTAAAAGAATGTGTGTCCAGTGGCATGGGTAAAAGCACTTTACCAAAACTCGTGCCTGGGGGTCAAAGGTCAACATTAAACACAGTAGCTCCAAACGTGGCTTTAAAGGACTCGCACAACTAAATCATTTACTATATGTTATTACCAAACATTTTAGCTAATAACTTTCATATTTAAAGTTCAAAACAAGTAACAACTGTCTAGATTCATAAATACATACCTTGCAAAGGCTTCAAAATGACTTTTTTGGTAGGTTTAGTGGCATATTGGAGTGTCACAGCGGCAAGAAGTTGACAACTGGAAGTTTACAAGCAAAACCGGTGACACAAAACAGAAACCCCCCCAGACATTTTGCCCTTGTGCAAATCCACACACAGACATGGAAATATATCAAAAGTATACATTTTTAGCTCACCTGGACCGAAGGACCATGGTGAGCTTATGCCATACCGCAGCGTCCATCATCCGTCGTCCGTCGTCCGTCCGTCAACTTTTCCTTTAAAACGCTACTAGACCTGAATGGCCAAGTAGATTTTAACTAAATTTGGTCTGGAGCATCCTTAGGCCAAGGGGACTCAATTTTGTATAAATGGTGAGTGTGGCCCCCCTGGGGGCAGAGGGGTGGGCCCCAATAGGGGAATAGAGGTAAAACCTTCAAAATCCTTCTTCTACCGTAGGGATTAAGGGATTTTATTCTAATTTAGTCTGGAGCATCCTTGGGCCAAGGGGACTCATTTTTAGCTCACCTGGCCCGAAGGGCCATGTGAGCTTATCCCATGGTGCAGCGTCCGGCGTCCGGCGTCTGGCGTCCGTCAACTTTTTCCTTTAAAATGCTACTTGTCCCGAATGGCTCAGAGGATTTTGACCAAACTTGGTCAGGAGCATCATTGGCCAAAGGGTTCTCAGTTTTGTATAAACGGAGGGTATAACCCCCCTGGGGGCAGAGGGGCGGGGCCAAATAGGGGGAAAATAGGTAAATCTTTAAAAATCTTCTTCTTCTCAACCAATAGAAGGATTTTGACCAAATTTGTCCTAGAGCATCTTTGGACAAAGGAGACTCAAGTTTGTATAAACGGAGGGTGTGGCCTCTTTGGGGGCAGAGGGGCGGGGCCAAATAGGGGAAGTAGAGGATTTTTTCTCTCCTACTATACAAGTGAAGGGATTTAAACCAAATGCAGTCTGAAGCTTGGTCAGGAGCATCATTGGCCAAAGGGTTCTCAGTTTTGTATAAA
>NW_018406841.1:701881-705528 GCF_002113885.1 Mizuhopecten yessoensis
TGGGTCTGGCCCCCTTGGGGGCTGAGGGGCGGGGCTCAATATGGGAAATATAGCAAATTCTTAAAAATCCTTCTTCTTCTGTAGGAATGACAGGAGTTATTCCATATTTAGTCTGAAGCATCCTTGGGTGAAGGGGTACCAATTTTGTATAAACCGGGTCTGACCCCCCAGGGGCCTGAGGGGCGGGGCCCAATAGGGGAAACATAGCAAATTATTCTTTAAAATCCTTCTTCTGTAGGAATGAAAAGATTTGGTCCATATTTGGTGTGAAGCATCCTTGGGTAAAGGGGAACCAATTTTGTATAAACGGTTGGTGTGGCCCCCCCTGGGACCTGAGGGGCTGGACCCTATAGGGGATTTATAGGTAGAACCTTTAAAATCCTTCTTCTACCATAGGGATTAAGGGATTTTATCCTAATTTAGTCTGGAGCATCCTTGGGCCAAGGGGACTCAATTTTGTATAAGCAGTGGGTGTGGTCTCCCAGGGGGCAGAAGGGCGGGGTCCAATAGGAGAAATAGAGGTAAAACCTTTAAAATCCTTCTTCGACCATCGTGATTAAGGGATTTTATCCTTATTTAGTCTGGAGCATCCTTTGGCCAAGGGGACTCAATTTTGTATAAACGGTGGGTATGACCCCCCCCTAGGGGCATAGGGGTGGGGCTCTGTTTGAAATTTGTTATATCTCAAGTACTGGATGGATTTTTCTGAAATTTCATATGTACTTACAGCACCTACCATGGAGTGCTATATCTTTACTTCATACCAATTATTTTAAACATATTCAGGTGAGCGATACAGGCCTCTTGTTCAAAAGTTAAATACCTGAACATTTCATTTATCTAAAAATCTGTCATCAGTTCCTTATTAAACTCCTTCAGTGGCCCAGTAATAAGCTGGAACTTATTTTAGATAGGAACTACAAACGTATGAAACACTTGCTGATTGGCTGATTTAGTTGTGCGAGTCCTCTTTACAAGAGGTTTATCTGTGGGTCAAAGGTAATTTATCATTCCATTGCACTTTTTCAGAGGTAATCATATTTTCTTGAATTGATTACTTTTTCTGTATCAATTTACAGTAAATTAAAACTGATCCTGCTACCCTCCTGATCAGACAGCCAAGACGACCAATAATCTTTCATGTTCTCCTAAAAGTAATCATGAGAACACATATGATATCTACAAGTACAATTTTAATTTCGCTCCCAATGTAGAAATGAAGCCGACATAGACTTGATATAAAGTGTTCCCAGAACAAAAAACGAAATTTAATTTGAAATCAGAAGTAATCTTTGTAAAAGAGCCGACATTTCATCAAGGTATTTGGGTCGTAAATTTTGATGTAATACTGATATGTGGAAATACAAATTGATTTGTATGCATGAAAGATTTTTGACATTAAGGTTAAAGTACATGCTTATTTTTATGGTGATGTGATTTGCAGAGATATCAAGCAAGCTCCCGCGGCTGCATTAAGACTAATAATATCGTACGGAATCCGGAGATCGTAATTGAGAATCTTTAATATTTACGATAAAACTGATAGCTTAGGAAGATGCAATTAAAAGTGATTTTGCTGTAGAGATCTATCGTAAGTTCACATCTGCGTTAAACAATGCATCATTCTCCTTCGACTTCAAAACTTTCGTTATTGCACGGTAGTCCGTTTGCCAAGATGGCACACAGCACTCGAGTGTCTGATGAAGTAAATTGTGTCAATAACTGCAATTTAGTTTGATTTATAAGCTAAATTTTGATCTTAATTAAATATTTCTCTTATTTTGGGTGTTTTAGACTTGATATTAGGCTTTTTTGCCTCCCATAAACTTCAGTAAAATCCTTCAAAATATTTTGATGTATAAATATACAGTGATGCAGGTTGATACGCATCCTATCAGTGTCATTTAATATTTGTATTCCGATAAAAAAACTTACTTTTTCATTCGGGATACAAATACTATATCACTTTTGTTTTGTATGTACAATCAACATCAGATATATTATTCGTGTTTTAGATTATAAAAACTGTGATGGTATCGCAAAGATTTATACAACGACTTCACAAGCTGTTCATCAAGAACAAAGGCAAAAATGATAGCAAGTGTTTCGCAAATTTTTAAAACATTTTCATTCAGTTTGCACTGTTACCTGGCTAATCTACCAACAGGCAGGCAATTAGAGCTGTCACACACTTACAGAACTTAACGTATAGGTTTACAATTTGAAAGGAGAACACAGCTGTGAAATTTGATACATTTATGGTAACGTAAAGAACTTTTAAAGTACTCAAACTCAGCCTGGCAAGAAATCAATTTGATGTCATTGACACTGTGCTGGGAACATGGTGGGAACAGTCAGATGTCAGGGAACGACTCCGAGCTATAGAACTAGGTACAATACTTACAGAATGATTGTGATTTGTGTAGTGTGATTAATAGTATCCTGACCACACGTGAAACGGACATTCCAAAATAGACTCTGACGTCAAAGTGGTATTTGTGGCAGTATACTCGAGGGATGGTGGTTCAGCGTGCCGCAATTGTTCCACAGCGCTGACTAGTAGCTGTGTGTATACCACCAAGGGGAAGAAATCTGTGTGTTGCGAGAAAATGTCAAAAGGTGAAGCGACAGCAGGTGCTCAGAGCTTGGGTTGTGGTGGAACTGTGTTGTAGTGCGACGTCAATCTACAAGTCCTCCCCATTCCTTACTAATTGAGCTGTATCTAAAAGACAACCAATGTTCAGATGTTAATAAAATTAACTGAAGTTTTTAGGTTTTAACCCTTTCATCCCTAGGTAACTTTAATAGACTGTGTACTACCATACATTTAAATAGATGAGTCCATTATGGTCTACGGTGGTAAAGGGGAAATCAAAGACACAATAGGATCCATATTCAGCAATAATTTTCAAAGTTGTTCGGTGCATCTTTTTATTTCAATGACAATTTTTAGGTGTATGCATCTCCAAAATACCTTTCCATGTAGATAAACCTTGTAATAATAAGTTAAATCTCAAATCATTCACTTTGTTTGCCTTAACTCATTCACCCCTGGAATTTCAAAATGAACTATTCCAACCTTTGAATTGGAAGAGCTTAAATGTGTCTTCAGGGGTGAATGAGTTCAGGCAAAGATTACAATTAGCAGGAGATGCTGTTAAGGTGGAAAATCTTTACCTCCCTTTGTCATTTACGCCCTTGAGTTAAACATATCGTATTAAAGGGACATCACGTGAAAAGGCATTTTTTTTTTTAATGAATGTATGTATTGTATGCACTTCCACTTATGTTACCTCGCTATCCCCATATTCATAGTCCGTTCCAAATGTCCAGTTTGACCACTTGAATTGTTCGGGAAAGCCCTGCTAAAAATAGCACCAATAACGTCACCTTACTAGGCAGTAAACACAAGTGGTGCGAGCGAGATGAAACGGTTTCCAAAGGGGCCCCCAGAGAGGGGACGTCGGGCAACTGCAACCTCTTACCGCACTATGAAACCAGGTTATATGATTTCTAAGTCCGTATTCAAACTTATTGAACAGTAATTATTCATCATTAGAAGTTAATTGCACAGTTGCCAGTGTTCAGAATTGAAATTTATTTAGCTTTAAACATAAATTTGTTGCCAATAAAATTAAACAAGGGAT
>NW_018406841.1:706022-736635 GCF_002113885.1 Mizuhopecten yessoensis
AATACATGCACCGTACTAACTGCTACGGCAGTTATTTTCTCCTTTGAATACTGCCCACCTGCAATAATGATTCCGTAACGTACTCCTTGCGCTATCTTTTGACCATTTGGCAACTTTTCGTTTCGTAGCTGACACGGTACAACACTTTTCTTTCGCTTACTTCACACGGCGAGTCATTTTGTTTACAAAGAAATGGAGTGCTATGCGCATGCGCTAGTAGAGGGAAATCCCTGAACAAAACGTTGGTCAGACAGGTAGAAATACCGATGATTTTCTTAGATTTTATCATTTTTATGAATCTATTTCAGCCAAATCCGATCGTTATTTTCCATAAGGAGTCTCACTTGAAATGTTTATGTAGTACTTGAAAAAAAGACAAAAAATAAAGTTACTTCACCGTGATGCCCCTTTAAGTACTGGTTCCTCTCACTCGGTTCTTGTCTGTCGCCCTTCGTCTGTCCGTTGTCTGTCCTTAATCAGTTCTTGTTTCCCCCATTACTCAAATTTTATATGAACGTTTATTATAAGACCTTCTTCGGTGTTGAAATTTACTTGGAATATAATTAATATTTCTACCTGGTGTGGTGATGTTTGGTTTGGAGGTTCGTAAGAGGATTCAAACATCATTGTAAGGGTTTTGTTGGTTTGGAGTTTAATGTCCTCGCAACAGCCAGGGTCATATTAGTATGACAATTGTAGGGAAGTCACAGCAGAATTGATCAATTTTGTAAGAAATTTCACTTGTTTTCAACTTCACTATTTTTGGAATATTCCTCATATATTGGCCAGCTATATGCTGTTCTTGAACAGCTGATTATATTTTACATTATTTATCATAATAAACAAAACGAGTTTTCTGTAACTGATCTTCTGGCAAAGTATTGACCCGTCAGTTATTAAGACAAATCTTTGTATTAATGGTACGAAGAGGTACATCAGTACAGACGCGATGGTGTACGCTAGGGTACTAATAAGTAACGTTTTCTGTCTGGTGACGGACACACAGCACTGTAGCCTTGGGTGCCTCCCTAAAGCAATCATTTTGAAGTCATTACGACGCCCATTCCTGAATGGTAAGTTTGTGGCTGTATAATGAAACGTTTATCTGATTCAGCGCCAATAGCCGAGTGTCCGATACCTTTAAGAGAAATTGGCTAAGATATTAAGGACGATTGTTTTGTTGTCGTGGGAAAAACAATCTTGTTGATCAAGATCTCCATGTCAGCAACTTGCCCACCCGCATCAGGTCAACACTGTCTTTACGGAACCAGAATTTGCGAAAAGGTCACTCTGACCTCTGAGGATACAACTAAGATCTAACATTGGACAATAAGAATCTTCGATGAGGTTTCCAGATATTCCATCGGCTGCTCCCACTTCAAGATAAAGTGATTTGTTTTACAACAGTGACTTCAGAAGTGTTGGAAAAAATGCGGCCTAGCCAAGACAATGCAAAGGACAATTTGAGGCCTGATGTTTTTGTTAAATTGATGTTACTAGTTTGTTAACAGATGACTATCAGAGCCCCTCAGCGTGGCCTCTTGTTACAGCCTCAGCGTAGGCTATATATACACGTAAATGTATATAGATTTTTCATTACCTCAATATTAACCACTCCGACATCATCATAGAATTCTTAATTGCACTTCAAAAATATTTGCGTCGTGTTGCTCTCAATACTAAATGTATACCCGCAATTTATGTTAGAGTTATCTCCCTTAAACATTTCTAATTTATATCAAGCTGTCATTGTGTCGCCTGCGAAAAGCTGGTGACACATAGGTATTGCTTTGTCGGCGTCGTCGTCCGAACAGAGGTTTTCAAGCGATAACTTGAGTTTCCTTTGGCTGATCAAACTCAAACTTCATGCAGTGCTTCCTTGCCAAAAGTGCCTGCTTGGGAATGCTTTTCAGGTCCGAAGGTCAAAGGTCAAGGTCACTATTACTATAAATAGAAAATCTGTTTTCGTGCGATAACTAGAGTTTCCTTTGGCCGATCAAACTCAATTTTCATGCAGTGTTTCCTTACCAAAAGTAATTGCTTGGGATTTCTTTTCAGGTCCGAAGGTCAAAGGTCAAGGTCACTGTTACTATAAAACGATACTTCACTAAAACTGTATACTGGACGGCTTCGATCTACCACTTGACCCACCGTGTATACCTCTGAAATGCCGTCTTACTCCAAATGTTAGTGACAACACTAGCTGTTTAACATCATAATCCACAAGTTTATTCATTTATTTATGGGAAACCAGCCGACAAATCATTCAAATTAAACTTGGAATTGAGACAATGAGTATCCATAGCAAGTTCCTTAAAACTTAGTATTCTTCCCAGAATAACAGATTATATAACAAAATGATGCCATCCAAAAACATAATCTATGATTATTGCTTACTTTTAACATTATTTCTTGAAATGAAAAGTGTATCTATTTCTTCGTAATCTCCCAGCTTCCTGCGCAGGCGACACATCCACTTCCGTGGAATTCTTGTTTTAAAGCAAGTCTCCTGCTGATTTATGACAGTGCATGGAAATGAAGCATTATGGTGATTTTTTGATGTAAAATGCGATTATTGATTTTCCATTTCTATCTGCAACCAATAAAAAAAATTCAAAAAATAAATACAAGAATTATAAAGACAGTTTTGTTCATCAACTGGGCCCATGCATTTCTGCTAGTCGTCCTGGAGCTAGTACGTGTAACCTTACAGTGGGACCACATGTCATGTTAATTATTCATTTCCATCGATTAACTTGTAGATCCTTTCCACCAGTTTATGTAGATATATTTCTACCTTACACATTGAGGTTCAAGGTAATTTGTGAGACCCCTTAATTTACAATGTATTGGTATAATGTATTGTAAAACACTATGATACTGATTCTTATTCTATTGTTTGTATGTTATTTTGTCATTAAATTAATAAATAACAGGGAAGGCATGATAAGATAAAGCTTAAAAGTAACCAAAAGTAACCAAGAATCCATTTATCAACTGTTATCTAAGTATATCAGTACATGAATTCAAATGTGTTGTAATTTCTTGTTTATCTTTAAAACGTGTCATCCATTCCTGTGTACTTTGCAAATGTGTCATCACTTCTTGTGTACCTTTCAAATGTGTCATCTATTCCAGTGTACTTTGCAAATGATCGAGTCATCAATTCTTGTGTTTCCAGTGTTTGATCATATTTTCTCTGTTATAAATCCAACTTGTTATTCATAAAACAATGTTTTACACATTTCTTTGCAGTGCAAATCTCTTTTGGAAAGAAGGTGTTATACCAAAGTAAAGTAGCTCCTATATTTAACACACATGAATACAGACAAGTCATCTTGGTAGCCACAAACTATAAACAAATTCCCGAAGAATGCGTGTCACTCTCAAGGCCCGAAAAGCCCATTTTCCTCCTAATCCTGACGTTAATTAAGACTTTATTGGACTCTTAAGTGTGATTAACAAAGTGGATTTAATTTGTGTTGTGGTTCTTACTATAATGTTTACGTTCTCATTGGCACATTTTGTGTTTCTTGTGCTCGGAACATTTTGATGTTGCGTGTATTCCAGTCAGATTTGTGCGCGAGACGTTAAGCCGTTTATTTTACGGCCGAGATGTGACGAGATTTGCCTGGGAACTGTTGTATTATTGACGTCGCTGTTGGTTATAGCGTCCATGTTTGTTCTCCATCTTTAAAATATCACATTCTAAATCTTGATGTTAATTCTGTTTGTTAGATTGATTTCCACTTCAATTATAGCTGAAATGTGAAGAACTCCTTTTTAGGACTAGACAAGATCCAACCTGTACTGATCACATCTCTCTAATATCCTGCCGTCGCTAGAAGACATATACTGTCCATGATTCTTTATAAGAAACTTGTTGTTGACTCTCCTATAGACACCTGTACTGTCTGGACTCTCTAAGACACCTGGGCCCACTTGTATAAAACATCTCAACTCTTGAGAATTCCTCAAGTCTAAGATTTCCCATAGACAATGCATTGCTTGAGATTTTCCTTAACTTTGAGATGTTTTATACAAGTGGGCCCAGTACTGTCTAGACTCTCTACGACACCTGTACTGTCTGGACTCTCTAAGACACCTGTACTGTCAAGATTCTCTAAAACACCTCTACTGTCTAGATTCTCTAAAACACCTCTACTATCTAGACTCTCTAAGACACCTGTACTGTCTGGACTCTCTTAGACACCTGTACTGTCTGGACTCTCTAAGACACCTGTACTGTCTGGACTCTCTAAGACACCTTTACTGTCTAGATTCTCTAAAACACCTCTACTATCTAGACTCTCTAAGACACCTGTACTGTCTGGACTCTCTAAGATACCTGTACTGTCTAGACTCTCTGAGACACCTGTACTGTCTGGACTCTCTAAGACACCTCAACTGTCTAGATTCTCAAAAAGACCTCTACTATCTAGACTCTCTAAGACACCTGTACTGTCTAGATTCTCTAAAACACCTCTACTATCTAGACTCTCTAAGATACCTGTACTGTCTAGACTCTCTGAGACACCTGTACTGTCTGGACTCTCTAAGACACCTGTACTGTCTGGACTCTCTAAGACACCTGTGCTGTCTTGACTCTAAAACACCTGTACTGTCTGGACTCTCTAAGACACCTGTACTGTCTAGACTCTCTGAGACACCTGTACTATCTAGCCTCTCTAAGACACCTGTACTGTCTGTACTCTCTAAGACACCTGTACTGTCTAGATTCTCTAAAACACCTCTACTATCTAGAATCTCTAAGATACTTGTACTGTCTAGACTCCCTGAGACACCTATACTGTCTGGACTCTCTAAGACACCTGTACTGTATGGACTCTCTAAGACACATGTGCTGTCTAGACTCTCTAAGACACCTGAACTGTCTGGACTCTCTAAGACACCTGTACTGTCTGGACTCTCTAAGACACATGTGCTGTCTAGACTCTCTACGACACCTGTACTGTCTGGACTCTCTAAGACACCTGTGCTGTCTTGACTCTAAAACACCTGTACTGTCTGGACTCTCTGAGACACCTGTACTATCTAGACTCTCTAAGACACCTGTACTGTATGGACTCTCTAAGACACCTGTACTGTATGGACTCTCTAAGACACCTGTACTGTCTAGATTCTCTAAAACACCTGTTCTATCTAAACTCTCTTAAGACACCTGTACTGTCTGGACTCTCTAAGACACCTGTACTGTCTAGACTCTCTAAGACACCTGTACTGACAGGACTTTCTGAGACACCTGTACTGTCTGGACTCTCTAAAACACCTATACTGTCAGGACTCTCTAAAACACCTGTACTGTCTGGACTCTCTAAGACGCCTGTACTGTCTGAACTCTCTAAGACACCTGTACTGTCTAGACTCTCTAAGATACCTGTACTGTCTGGACTCTCTAAGAAACCTGTACTGTCTAACTCTCTAAGTCACCTGTACTGTCTGGCCTCTCTAAGACACATGCACTGTCTGGACTCTATGAGACACTTGTGCTGTCTAGACTCTCTAAGACACCTTTACTGTCTGGACTCTCTAAGACACCTGTACTGTCTGGACTCTCTAAGACACATGTACTGTCTGGACTCTCTTAGTCACATGCACTGTATGGAGTCTATGAGACACCTGTGCTGTCTAGACTCTCTAAGACACCTGTACTGTCTGGACTCTTTAAGACACCTGTACTGTCTGGACTCTCTAAGGCACCTGTACTGTCTGGACTCTCTAAGACACATGTACTGTCTGGACTCTCTTAGTCACATGCACTGTCTGGAGTCTATGAGACACCTGTGCTGTCTAGACTCTCTAAGACACCTGTACTGTCTAGACTCCCTAAGACACCTGTACTGTCTGGACTCTCTAAGGCACCTGTACTGTCTGGACTCTCTAAGACACATGCACTGTCTGGACTCTCTAAGACACCTGTACTGTCTAAACTCTCTAAGACACCTGTACTGTCTGGACTCTCTAAGGCACCTGTACTGTCTGGACTCTCTAAGACACATGTACTGTCTGGACTCTCTAAGACACCTGTACTGTCTGGACTCTATAAGACACCTGTACTGTCTGGACTCTCTAAGACACCTGTACTGTCTAACTCTCTAAGTCACCTGTACTGTCTGGACTCTCTAAGTCACATGCACTGTCTGGAGTCTATGAGACACCTGTGCTGTCTAGACTCTCTAAGACACCTTTACTGTCTGGACTCTCTAAGACACCTGTACTGTCTGGACTCTCTAAGACACCTGTACTGTTGAGGGCTCTTGATGAGACATCTACAATGATTGTGACTGTTGCTTAAACACATTTACTTTTTGGACCCAGTAAGACTGCTGTTCCGTTGGGTCTGTCTCTGAGACACCTGTACTCTCTGAACTCGGTAAGACTGCTGTTCTGTTGGGTCTGTCTCTGAGACACCTGTACTCTCTGGACCCTGTAAGACTGCTGTTTCGTTGGGTCTGTCTCTGAGACACCTGTACTGTCTGGACTCTGTAAGACACCTATACTGTTTAACGTTCTCTTGGTTTGCTGAATAGCAATCAAGTACTTATCTAACATATAGGGTTTGATATGATGATGGAGGTGTAAAATTGACTTTGGTAATGTAGCAGCCTTAAAGCAAACTTTACAAATAGAAAAGCTACCATTAACTTGGATTCTCCTTTCAAACTACTTGACAACTTTATTTCAAAAACAGCCCTTGGGGCTTCTTTTTTTTTAACCCAGTAAGAAATATGGGATGTATAGGTATCAAAAAGCAGCATTGAAACTTTACAGACTGACATCTTTAAGTCTGAAAAGTTATGATTAATATTGCCGCCATATTGAGTAGATATTGTGGCATGTCCAGAATTGATATGTTACCCAAGACTCTATTGATGGCAGCTAGTATAAACAAAATATCAGAATAATATTCAGTCCATCATGATGAAGTGTCTACTCGGAAGCCGCTTAAAAACAATAGCTAATTCACAGGCACCCTTAATGATTCCAAGATTTGTCTGCGGATTAACGGGGGCATTGTCGTGAAGTTCTCCTATCGGAATCCAATTTCGCTGGCCCATGTTATTGGCACTTCATTACTGTGCGACCAGTGTTGACGGACAGCTACAAACCGGTGATACCGCTCCGAGATTGGCAACTTAGCGTTCAATTAAAGGAAGCGATCGTTGGGATATGCAAGTTGTTGTTGATACTACAGACACAGACGTCGTTGTTAAGGATTCTCGCCGATTGCTTACATTCTGGTGATAACTTGCGTAATTTTATTAATTAGTAGTGGGTGTTTATTAAAAAAAACCACTTTGAATTGCTGACATATCCACTTTCATAATGAAATTGCAATGTTTTAAAATCAATTTGAAGGACTCTCATTCCGTTTCGGAGGAATGAAAAAAAAAAAAAAAGGAAGAATCATTGGATATCAATCTGTCACCAGATAGCATCTACGGGATACTATTTGCTGATGCAGTCTGGGATTGATAGCTCGTATGGAGCCAAGGTTTGCCATGTTTATTACCCATGATGCACTATTACTTAGAGGTGAACAGGAGGGGTGAACAAATCAGACCCTGATCTATCAAAGGTTTAGCCTAGCTATACTCTCTACTAGAAAATAATTCATTTAATCTACGCCACTGATTAAATCCAAGGTGGAGTCACGTTCCTAGACCATGCCTTATTCCGTAAGGTGTGATTTCATCTGCTGAATCTGCAGGAAAGACCTTGTTTTTGATTTTTGAGGTTTATGTAACTTTTTGGTACGGAATCGCTGATTAAAAATATACATAGATTCACTTACACACTTACTAGGTTGAAATTGTTGGTACGTGAGGATCAACAAAATTTGGAGATTTGAGGGTTTTTAATATGTCCAAGATTATTGAAACACAGCACAAAATACTACCACATAGAACAAAATATCAACTGTCAGATAATAAAAGGATTCATGATTAGTAATGTTCATGATAATGATTTAAGGTCAACATCAGCAAGGTTTTTGCTGTGGAAGTCTTAATCAGAAAAATAAATATTCCAGGTGGATTTGAGGAAATCATAAATCTTTTAGGATTTAATAAAATATAATCTATTCATCTTTAAGTTATAAATTTCTTGCTCAAATGTGCATACAAATGTGTTCTAATGAATTTGTGATTGTACTGAATAGATGAAAGATTTATTTCCAAGCCTCATTGGGCACACGGCCCTGCATAAGAACAATTAACTTGAAATTTGCTGTTCTCAGCAAACATTTTTTTTTAATTACACAAAATAAAACTGCTGTGCACACCACAAGATTGTAGTCCGTTATCATTGTCACTCAAACTCTTGTCATCATGCTATTACAGATTCCTTGTCATTCACGAGCTTGTGATAATGCTTTGATGTTTTGCCAACATCAGATCGGGACTTATCTGCTGGTCATTGTCATCATACTCTCATGAGTCATGACGCTAAACATTTCATACGCAAATAAGGGTGTGATATATCTAGAAAGAATGTGACGGTGTAAATGTGTTATTACCGAACTGACGGGAAAGAAGTGAACACAATATTCCATAAAATGTCATAGCTTAGTCTTAACAGCTGGCAAATCGAAGGTTAACTTGATCATAAAGGACGCATCATTTTGCAATAAAATCATTTTAGAGTTTGTGTGTACGATTTCACCTCATTGAATGCAACTTTACTATAGAGTAATTGATATTTAGTAAGTTAACGAATATAATTTTCCCCTTTAAAAAGGATATGAGTCTAGTGCATTTTACCTGAATAATACTCACTTGCAGTATTGCAGTAAATGGTGGTGGTACCTACTTTACTGTGATAGTAGACGCCTTTTCATAGAACATGCTACAACTGTGGGAGACAAACCCCAACCATTCTGTCAACAGTAGATCATTCTAAAATGGTTGGAGTCTACTCCCAACTTTTCTGTCAACGGTAGATCATTCTACAACTGTGGGAGACAAACCCCAACCTTTCTGTCAATAGTAGATCATTCTGAAATGGTTGGAGTCTACTCCCAACTTTTCTGTCAACGGTAGATCATTCTACAACTGTGGGAGACAAACCCCATTCTTTCTGTCAACGGTAGATCATTCTACAAAGATTGGATTCTAATCCCAACCTTTCTGTTCCGGTAGATCATTCTACAAAGGTTGGATTCTAATCCCAACCTTTCTGTCAACAGTAGAAGATTCTACAACTATTTAAGACAAACCCCAACCTTTCTGTCAACAGTAGAACATTCTACAACTGTGGGAGACAAGCCCCAACCTTTCTGTCAACAGTAGAATATTCTACAACTGTGGGAGACAAACCCCAACCTTTCTGTCAACAGTAAAACATTCTACAACTGTGGGAGACAAACCCCAACCTTTCTGTCAACATTATAACATTCTACAACTGTGAGAGACAAACCCCAACCTTTCTGTCAACAGTAGAACATTCTAAAACTGTGGGAGACACACCCAAACCTTTCTGTCAACAGTAGAATATTCTACAACTGTGAGAGACAAACCCAAACCTTTCTGTCAACAGTAGAACATGCTACAACTGTGGGAGACAAACCCCAACCTTTCTGTCAACAGTAGAACATTCTACAACTGTGAGAGACAAACCCCAACCTTTCTGTAAACAGTAGAATATTCTACAACTGTTGGAGACAAACCCCAACCTTTCTGTCAACAGTATAACATTCTACAACTGTGGGAGACAAACCCCAACATTTCTGTCAACAGTAGAACATTCTACAACTGTGGGAGACAAACCCAACCCTTTCTGTCAACAGTAGAACATTCTACAATTGTAGGAGACAAACACCAACCTTTCTGTCAACAGTAGAACATTCTACAGCTATAGGGGACAAACCCCAACCTTTCTGTGAACAGTAGAATATTTTACAACTGTGGGAGAC
Source organism: Mizuhopecten yessoensis (assembly GCF_002113885.1). NCBI lineage: Eukaryota > Metazoa > Mollusca > Bivalvia > Pectinida > Pectinidae > Mizuhopecten > Mizuhopecten yessoensis. The sequence goes on from NW_018406841.1 coordinate 715,957, forward strand.
AAACCCCAACCTTTCTGTCAACGGTAGAACATTCTAAAATTGAAGGGGACTCACCCCAACCTTTCTGTCAATAGTGCAACATTCTACAATTGTTGGAGACAAACACCAACATTTCTGTCAACAGTAGAACATTCTACAACTGAGGGAGACAAACCCCAACCTTTCTGTCATCAGTAGAACATTCTACAACTGTTGGAGACAAACCCCAACCTTTCTGTCAACAGTAGATCATTCTACAAAGATTGGATTCTAACCCCAACCTTTCTGTCAACAGTAGAACATTGTACAACTGAAGGGGACTACCCCCAACTTTTCTGTCAACAGTAGAACATTCTACAACTGAGGGAGACAAACCCCAACCTTTCTGTCATCAGTAGAACATTCTACAACTGTTGGAGACAAACCCCAACCTTTCTGTCAACAGTAGAACATGCTACAACTGTGGGAGACAAACCCCAACCTTTCTGTCATCAGTAGAACATTCTACAACTGTTGGAGACAAACCCCAACCTTTCTGTCAACAGTATAACATTCTACAACTGAAGGGGACTTACCCCAACCTTTCTGTCAACAGTAGAACATTCTACAGCTGAAGGGGACAAACCCCAACCTTTCTGTGAACAGTAGAATATTTTACAACTGTGGGAGACAAACCCCAACCTTTCTGTCATCAGTAGAACATTCTACAACTGTTGGAGACAAACCCCAACCTTTCTGTCAACAGTATAACATTCTACAACTGAAGGGGACTTACCCCAACCTTTCTGTCAACAGTAGAACATTGTACAACTGAAGGGGACTAACCCCAACTTTTCTGTCAACAGTAGAACATTCTACACCTGAAGGGGACTTACCCCAACCTTTCTGTCAACAGTAGAACATTCTACAACTGTGGGAGACAAACCCAACCCTATCTGTCAACAGTAGAACATTCTACAATTGTAGGAGACAAACCCCAACATTTCTGTCAACAGTAGAACATTCTACAACTGAACGGGACTAACCCCAACCTTTCTGTCAACAGTAGAACATTCTAAAACTGAAGGGGACTAACCCCAACCTTTTTGTCAACAGTAGAACATTGTACAACTGAAGGGGACTACCCCCAACTTTTCTGTCAACAGTAGAACATTCTACAACTGAAGGGGACTAACCCCAACCTTTCTGTCAACAGTAGAACATTGTACAACTGAAGGGGACTAACCCCAACTTTTCTGTCAACAGTAGAACATTCTACAACTGAAGGGGACTTACCCCAACCTTTCTGTCAACAGTAGAACATTCTACAACTGAAGGGGACTAACCCCAACCTTTCTGTCAACAGTAGAACATTCTACAGCTGAAGGGGACAAACCCCAACCTTTCTGTGAACAGTAGAATATTTTACAACTGTGGGAGACAAACCCCAACCTTTCTGTCAACAGTAGAATATTCTACAACTGTGGGAGACAAACCCCAATCTTTCTGTCAACAGAAGATCATTCTACAAAGATTGGATTCTAATCCTAACCTTTCTGTCAACAGTAGAACATTCTACAACTGTGAGAGACAAACCCCAACTTTTCTGTCTACAGTAGAACATTCTTTATGAGTCTAACCCTACATACCAACAGAACATTCTACTATAGGAGTCAATATTTGGGTCAACAGTAGAGCAATTTCTACCACTCTGCATTGGGAAGTGAGCCCCTCCTCCAATATAACATTGAACAAAAGAACATTCTACCTGCCACTTCAGGTGTTGGTACTGTGTGTAGACTTTAGATAAAACCGGATTGGAGGTAAATCAAAAGTACACTCGGACAGGCGAGTTGTAGACAAAGATGTCCAGAGATTCATGCATAATTAAAAGTGTAGACGTTGTATTTCCCTTGTTTTGTTCAGACATTCATCACATCAAAGTATTAAATTGCTCCGGGCCACCACCTTACTCCTAATAAGTCCCCACATCTTGTCTACTGTAGCCCCTATTGTACCAGAATGGAATCGGCCTTTGTTTGATCTAGAATCGTCTATTAAGGGTACAGAGGTATCGCCTCCCGAGTTCTCCCGATCGTAGTACCGGTGAATAAATGAGAGAGTATGCTTTGTTTAGGTCACCGATTGAGGACTAGGAGAGGACATTTCATTCGCCAATGAATGGCTTTGTTTTGTACAGAAAAACCTCTCAGATTCAGGATTATAGTATGTGTCCGACATTCAAACCTTCAATGATTTGTAAAGTGCTGGTGAACTGTCCAACTTTTTCAACCTACAGAAATGTATTTGTGCATGCTGTGTCCGTCCAATGTGGGGTTCCAGACCAATAACTCTCTGAGAGATCAATGGATTTTACCGATGCACGGTCAAATCACATTAAAACCACGATGGAAAAACTTAAATCAATTTAAAGCGGTTCCATGATGAAAATGGTAAATCTACGTATCTTTCGAATGTCTTTCATATGCTCTTCGCTATGAAATAGGAAAATTTCACCCCAGTGTCCTTGCATGATAAGACAAATACACAGCGTTGAATGTACATAAATTTAGTATGAGTGATATCAGTACTGAACGGATTAATTTTAAGATGTCAGGGGGTGAGAATAAGGTGGGGACTGATAGTGATATGGTTAACAGTATGTTGATGTGCAGGCGTTTCTCATCAACACTGGGGATTTACTATTGACCTTCTCAACAGTGACTACAAATGAGCAACACCAATGATTTAATTACTTCTTGTTGTTCATACAGGTAAAACAACCCATGACCTTATTTGGTATCACCTCACAGGTAAACAACCTATGACCTTATTTGGTATCGCCTCACAGGTAAAACAACCCATGGCCGTATTTGGTATCACCTCACTGGTAAAACAATCCATGACCTTATTTGGTATCGCCTCATAGGTAAAACAACCCATGACCTTATTTGGTATCACCTCATAAGTAAACAGCTCATGAACCTATTTGTCTAACCTCACAGGTAAACAACCCATGACCTTATTATTCTAACCTCAAAGTTAAACAACCAATGACCTTATTTGTCTAACCTCAGAGGGAAACCAAACATGACCTTATTTGGTATCACCTTACAAATAAAACAATCAGGTAATCAATGATGACCCTGTTTGCCTGATCACACAAGTAAACAGCCCATGAACCCTATTTGTCTAACCACAAAAGTAAACAACCCGTGACCCCATTTGCCTGATCATACAGGTAAACAGCCCATGACCTTATTTGGCATCACTTCACAGGTAAACAACTGATAACCCTATTGTTATTGACATACATTGGAGTAGATGGCAGTGTTGTTCATAAATGACTAATTTACACCACATTAGACTTCAGATTGAATAACTAGCATTGTACATGAAAATTTATTGCCCTTTTCTAAAAAAAAAAAAAAAACCCAAAAAAAACAAAAAACTGCGTTGTTGCAGAAAATGCAGATATTGCTTTTGATTGGCTGTTACTTGTTATCTGGCCTTTACTGCCAAACCAATCTATAACCAGCCATACACAGTTGATAATGGCTTTGAGATACTAATCTCTGACAATAAAACAGGCTCCACTTATTACAGCATTGGTTTATTACCCCGGTGTGCTACCTGTGTGTGTGTCAACAACTTCTCCGCACCACATTTACTACTTACTGTACACTGACTCGTTTTAGTGGTGGTATCACTTTAGTGGTAATATGATTTCACAGGTGAATATAACTTAGTGAACCAGTGGTAATTTTAGCAATGATGTAGATTTGGTGGTATTCCTATTTTGATTGTAATATTATCTTTTTGTGGGGACATCATTTTTGTGGGAAAATATTTTTGGTGGTAACATCATTTCCATTCTGACACCATATTAGTGGTAACATATTTTGATTGTGGTCTGATATTTATTCAGGTGAAATAGTATGATTTATATGTTAATAACACTAATGGATACTGCTTTAAGGTAATGTCAGTTTAGAGGTGGTGTTATTTTTATGGTCATATTAGTTTTATGTTAACATTATTTTCCTGGAAATTGTTTTTGGGGTAATATTATTTTTATGGTAATATCAATTTTGTGGCAATGTCATTTTAGCATTTTTCCAGCAGACTTACAACATGTATGTGTTCTCATTGATGCGTAACACTAAAATGTTTCTTAATCTTTTTGTTGCTGTGGCTGAGTTAACCCGTTCACCACTGTAGACCATAATAGACTCATCCAGATCAATGCATGGTAGAGTCAACTAAAGTTACATAGGGGTGAAAGGGTTAATTATTGATTTGGACTATTTATCATATGTACGCTCTGACACCGAAATATGATTGCTCTTTTATAGACTTGCTTGCAGTACATTGAGCAAAACAACTGTTTCACCCTTGGATTTCATTTATGAATATTCTATTGGGTATTTTTATGAAAAACTACCCACTCCTGTTTTGTTTTAATTATTTATGAAGTACATACAAAACGATGACACGATTTGTTTGTCGTATTTCCATATCAGTCTATATTACACCTGAAATGGCAGGTGTATACATGTATTAGCTTCATAACGACTTGTCAATGATAATTTTAATGCGTTGATGTCAGTCATTAAATTGGCACTTTTGTTTGAGATCCCTTTATCGTTTTTAGACTGCTGTTCTCCGAAGCCTGTATATGATAGGGTTCTGAAAGTATCGTTTTAATATCAACAGAAACTTAATTAATAATGCATACATAAGCTTAATTCTCTGACTAATTGCTACGGTTTGCCTAGCAGAGCGAGGTTTGGGATTGTCAAGCGGAAGGATAACACGAGTGCATTGTTGTTCATTTTATGATTAATTTATATAGTTATCAAGACAGAACGCTTAGGGAATAAATCAACTCATGTGCTGGGTGGCTACTTAAAAAAGAGAGATAACTCAGTGTGTATTTGATTGCCTGATATAGTCTGGAACATTGCTTATTATGTACCAGGTATTTATATAAAGAAGGTTACAATGATATCATGTGTCTGTGTTAAAACACTAGCTTTATACATCATGCATATATTTGAGTATGATGTTTCAAAAAATGGGCGCTGCAGTGGCTGAATGGTTAAGACATCTGACCGTCTTTGATCACTAGTATAGCCCTCCACCACTGGGTCACTGGTTCGAGTCCTACGTTGGTCAGTCGCCAGGTACTGACCGCAGGTTGTTGATTTTTTTTCCGAGGACTCAGGTTTCCTCCAGCACTAAAATACCTTGCACTTCCCTAAATGACCTTAGCCATTATTAGGACGAACAAATGTTATATTAAATATATCTATACACTCTCAAAAGTTTATTAATTCTTTTAACTTGCACCTGTGCTGGTGGTATGGAGGATCATTAGAACTGCAAACTCAGGACTTGATTGTGAACATGATGACTTAACAGGTTAAAATCAAAACCTTACCAACTGTTCAGACGATGAAAATTTGTATCAGCCAGTTTGTAAGCATAAAACAACCAAAAAGTTGTATCCACAAATATTTTCTGTTGAACAGTATACATTATGATACATATATAATATAAAATAAAGTAGAATATTGCAACTGACTTAACAACTAGCAGCTGTCACCCTTCACAGGATCTTCTTAAGGTAATAGGATTGTGTCGCCATTTCTCAGTAGAATTTCTTCAAATGTTGTAGGTATATTGCTTTGAAGTAAAGAAAATTTTCTGCCACAAAAAAATATAGGTTGGCAGAATTAAGGATTTACATGGAAGTTTGTGTAAAAAAGAGTGAATTTTGAAAAAAAAAAATGAAACACAATTTTTTGCAAAATAATGTCAATAAATATGATACTAACATAGATTAGTATTGCATTAATGTATATCAGTTTGATAAATGCTGAAATTGTGTAAAATTAATTATCCATAAACAATTAAAAATTGATATTTTATAATAAAACCGTATACACATAGTAATTGCATGTAAGAGTTATCGTTCTTGAAAAGCTTCACAGTAGTGAAATAGGTAGCCGGTTTCCTGAAGTACAGAAAAATGGACACATGTGACTCATTGATTAAAAACCAACTGAATTAATGCCTGGATTGCTTTGAAATACTTTAATATTAAAAGAACACACTGTTCTGTCAATAAACAACATACAATATTCATCAGTTTAATATTAAACATTATAATATGCGGGAATTGTGATACTGTCTCCCTACTTTGGGTTTTCAACTAGGGATGTACTTCCTATTTCCACTTAGCAATACACTCCTATGACCTTAAGTTATATGACAGGTCCATGCACATGGATAGTTTATCTTTTTCAATGAGTAAATGATGAGTAGTGTCCCTTTATCAATAAAAACGTGTTTCCCCCAAAACTACATATTCCTTCTATATTGCGGAGACACAATTAACTCATTCAACCCTGAAGTTTTATAATGAACTATTCCAACCTTTGAATTGTAAGAGTTCAAATGTGTCTTCAGGGGTGAATGAGTTAAAGCTATATGGTATCATGCATGTGTGTCCAAAATTGCTTGTGATGTCTCACTACTGTAGGCGCCTATAAGCTGTGCATGTACTGCTTTTGGAATAAACTGAATTGAATTTTGAAAGCCCATCTAAAGAATCAGATTCTTCCAACAATTGGAAAAAAAATATGATGTTAGAAATTCCAAAAATTTGGAAAATATGCCCATATTATTAACACAATTAAAACAATGAGTTATTTCTGTTTTGAAAGCATCACTGGATCAAGGATACTTATAAAGTTCCTAACTTATAAATATTGTTCAATATTGAAGCAATTTAAAGTTGGTATGCTGATTCTGGTGAGATAACATTTGTGATGAAATGCTCTACCAAAGCCTCAATGCGCCAACATTATTCGGAGAGAAATCGTCCTTTTAACTAATATGTGTCCTGAAGTCATCACATGTAATTTTCATGTCTGTATATCGGCAGACGTTAGGAAGTAAATGAGATAATTATGAGATGTCTATATGTTCCTACGAAAGAGACGAAACGCGTTAATACCTAAATAACTTCTGATGATGCAAGTCCTGGTGATTTAGAGAGTATCTAGGAGCCGAAGCCCGGTGGAATGCACACCCATTGCGGCTATACGCCAAGAGGAGACGAGACGTTTAAGTCCTAAATAACATTTCCTGATGCCCGCTCTGATGGACCGTCATAACACAGTGATGGCTGTATTGATTCTGGGACTGGGTTTCAGAGGAAACCAAGTTTTCATATGAGATGACTCGCTGTGTTACACGTCCGCAGCCAAAAACCCCACAAGGGACAAGGCCTAGTAATTGTATGGACTAGAGCAGGATCTTATGGGGGTCCCAGTGGCCTGCGATCTCATTCACACAAGTTAGGTGGGGCACACTTACATCGCCAACCAAGGGGCACTTGTTTTAGGAGCCATTCAATGAAGCAGACTGTGTGTTATACTTACGTCTGAAAGTTTAGAGCCGACGCTTTAATAATCACAGCTAATTAGTTTGACCTTATATCTTTCAAATTTAAAGTCGGTCTGACTATCCTTATATCTCTGAAATTAATTAAGTTGGTCAATTTGGACCATATATGTTGTCTCTAAAATAATTTCTGTCAATTTGGACCTTAATGTATCCTTGAAACTGAATAAAAAGTATGTAGTTTGAAGATGTAGTCACATATAAGGAATAATATTATTAAACAAAACTACAACTGCCTTGGCTCTGTTCTGTATAGACCAACATGATTCAACGCATCAAAATAACAACACAATTAAGTTCAAAATAACACAGCCTCTTACAGACAAAACAATCCTTACAATGATCACAATACCATTCCTAGAAACATCACTTCACAACAACTGCACAACTCCTAGAAACATAACTTTACAACAACTCCTAGAATCACAACTTCACAACAACTGTGTAACAACTCCTAGAAACACAACTTCAAAACAACTCCTAGAAACACAACTTCACAACAATTGCATAACAACTCATAGAAACACAACTTCACAACAACTGCATAACAACTCATAGAAACAAAACTTCACAACTAGAAACACAACTTCACAACAACTGCATAACATCTCCTAGAAACACAACTTCACAACAACTGCATAACAACTCATAATAACATCACTTCACAACAACTGTGTAACAACTCCTAGAATCATCACTTCACAACAACTGCATAACAACTCCTAGAACCACAACTTCACAACTTCACAACAACTCCTACAATCATAACTTCACAACAACTCCTCGAAACATAACTTCACAACAACTGCATAACAACTCCTAGAAACCCAACTAAACAACAACCCCTAGAAACACAACTTCACAACAACTGCATAACAACTCCTAGAAACATAACTTAACAACTGCAAAAAATGCATAACTGCTAGCTACATCACTTCACAACAACTGCATAACTTACAACACTTAGAAACACAACTTCACAACAACTGCATAACAACTCCTAGAAACATCACTTCACAACAACTGTGTCACAACTCCTAGAAACACAACTTCACAACAACTGCATAACAACTCCTAGAAACATAACTTAACAACTGCAAAAAATGCATAACAACTGCTAGCTACATCACTTCACAACAACTGCATAACTTACAACACTTAGAAACACAACTTCACAACAACCGCATAACAACTCCTAGAAACATCACTTCACAACAACTGTGTCACAACTCCTAGATACACAACTTCACAACAACTGCAAAACAACTCAAAAGAACACAACTTAACAACTGCATAACAACTCCTAGAACCACAACTTCACAACAACTCCTGCAATCATAACTTCACAACAACTCTTAGAAACAAAACTTCACAACAACTGCATAACAACTCATAGAACCACAACTTCACAACAACTCCTGCAATCATAACTTCACAACAACTCCTAGAAACAAAACTTCACAACAACTGCATAACAACTCCTAGAAACCCAACTTCACAACAACTCCTAGAAACACAACTTCACAACAACTGCATAACAACTCATAGGAACACAACTTAACAACTGCATAACAACTCATTGAAACAAAACTTCACAACAACTGCATAACAACTCATAGAAACAAAACTTCACAACAACTGTGTCACAACTTCTATAATTATAACTTCACAACAACTGCATAACAACTCATAGAAACATCACTTCACAACAACTGTAACAACTCCTATAATTATAACTTCACAACAACTGCATAATAACTCCTAGAAACCCAACTTCACAACAACTCCTAGAAACACAACTTCACAACAACTGCATAACAACTCATAGAAACACAACTTAACAACTGCATAACAACTCATAGAAACACAACTTCACAACAACTGCATAACAACTCATAGAAACATCACTTCACAACAACTGTAACAACTCCTATAATTATAACTTCACAACAACTGCATAACAACTCCTAGAAACCCAACTTCACAAATCCTAGAAACACAACTTCACAACAACTGCATAACAACTCATAGAAACAAACATTCACAACAACTAAAAACACAACTTCACAACAGCTGCATAAGAAACTCGTAGAAACAAAACTTCACAACAACTAGGAACACAATTTCACAACAACTGCATAACAACTCCTAGAAACACAACTTCACAACAACTGCATAACAACTCATAGAAACACAACTTAACAACTGCATAACAACTCCTAGAAACACAACTTCACAACAACTCCTAGAAACACAACTTCACAACAACTGCATAACAACTCATAGAAACACAACTTAACAACTGCATAACAACTCATAGAAACACAACTTCACAACAACTGCATAACAACTCATAGAAACACAACTTAACAACTGCATAACAACTCATAGAAACAAAACTTCACAACAACTGCATAACAACTCATAGAAACATCACTTCACAACAACTGTAACAACTCCTATACTTATAACTTCACAACAACTGCATAACAACTCCTAGAAACCCAACTTCACAACAACTCCTAGAAACACAACTTCACAACAACTGCATAACAACTCATGGAAACACAACTTAACAACTGCATAACAACTCATAGAAACAAAACTTCACAACAACTGCATAACAACTCATAGAAACATCACTTCACAACAACTGTAACAACTCCTATACTTATAACTTCACAACAACTGCATAACAACTCCTAGAAACCCAACTTCACAACAACTCCTAGAAACACAACTTCACAACAACTGCATAACAACTCATGGAAACACAACTTAACAACTGCATAACAACACCTAGAAACAACCTCACAACAACTGCATAACTCATAGAAACAACTTCACAACTCCTAGAAACACAACTTCACAACAACTGCATAACAACTCATAGAAACACAACTTAACAACTGCATAACAACTCCTAGAAACACAACTTCACAACAACTGCATAACAACTCATAGAAACACAACTTCACAACAACTCCTAGAAACATTACTTCACAACAACTGCATAAGAAGTCATAAAAACACAACTTCACAACATTTGCGTAACAACTCATAGAAACATAGCTTAACAACTGCATAACGTACAACACTTAGAAACAAAACTTCACAAAAACTCCATAACAACTCCTAGAAACATCACTTCACAACAATTGCATAACAATTCCTAGAAACACAACTTCACAAACTGCATAACAACTGCTGGAAACATCACTTCACAACAACTGTGTCACAACTCCTAGAAACACAACTTGACAACAACTACCTAACAACTCCTAGAAACTCAACTTGACAACAACTCCTAGGAACACAGCTTCACAACAGCAGCACCTATATTAAAGTCCCTTTTTATGTGTGAAAATTGTGTTTTGTACAGTAGGTATATATTATGTTTTCTGGATGATTTTGTATTGAATTCCCAAACATTCTAAAAGCATTTCGTAAGTAATTTGAGGTTCATTCCTTTAATATCTTTATACACAATTTCAATAAACAACTTTTGCTTTTAATAAAAAAAAATCCATCTGATGCTTCCTCTCTTTATATCTCCTCTTTATGAAGCTATCAATTACAATTTATTCCTTTAGCAGTCCTATATACCATTAAGGTTTGTGATATATATTCAAAGATATTTGTTTGGTCTCAAACCTTGAGGAACGAGTTCCTTCTGTTCTATTCATAGGGTGACCTGTTTCCCGTGGGTGCAGTAGTTTGATGTCGTTATTCCATCTGTATGCCAACTATCGTTAAATATTATACAACTTTTATTTATATTCCAAAAAGCTGTGTCTGGCTCGGAGTTTACTCCCTGTCCCAGTAGGGTATAAGATACAACAATGGTTTTGACAATAGAAGACGAAGACTGTATCGGACATCGTAAAGGCACCCAGTACTGATAATGGCATTTCCTTACTGAGGCTTTTATACAATTTTCAAATTTGACGGCAGTATTATGGTATGGGGTTGTCCGGCCGTTCGTCAGTCCATCCAACGTAAACTTTTGTTTGTCCAGCAATCTCCTCCTACATTTTTCGACCGATCTATTTGAAACTTGGTATACATTATAATCATGATATGAAGTTGTGTCTCCTTAAAAAACAATTTTGATTCGACAATTTCCAAAAGTTATTGCCCTTTTGTTCATTTCAGTATTTGATTTTTTGTCCGAAGATTTTCTCCTACATTTTTTATAGCATATCAGCTAACCACTCTTAAAATGATGCAGATCTTATTTCAATGTAAGAAAGTATATTACACTATATGGCATTCGAGGGGTGTTTTTTGTTCCGCCCTGCGGTACTCTTTGTTTCTTAATTTTTTCATGTTAAAAATATAAGATTAAACCTTGGTATAATATCCTTAGCTTCACTGACAACCTCACTTTATATCACCAACATTGCAGGTGCTCTTTTGTTTTCTCCCTCAGTATATCGTCAAACCCCTTTATAATGCCAATAATTGGCTTTAGACAATTGGCATTATAACAAGGGTTTACTGTTTGAAATTAATTTGCCTAAGACAGTTTGTTTTTATAAAAAACCCATTGCTGAAAACTATCCTTCATCAGTAAGTTGATGATCATCAAGTTGAAAATCATGATATTCCAAAAAAAATGTCGAGCAAAAGCTATTAAGTATATATATATAGCCATAAAGCAAAGAAATATTATATACAGTCAAAATTCGTCATATTTATTTTCACATTAAATGCCAGGAAACTTTTAAGATTATTTATTTGGTACTAATCCAAGTTTCAATTTACCTAGCTATTGAAAAGATTCTTTTGATTTAAAATGATTTAATTATATTTTAAGCAGCTGTGGTTGATAATCCTTTATCATAATTGGCTGAAGCTGTGGACCTGTTTTAGTACACATACATGCAAATACACCTGTGACGAACTTGTCCTACTTGTACACAAAAATACATACTCAACCTTAATTATCCGTAAAACTTGCGACCGTTCTGTACATTGACCTTAAAGACAGTGCCGCTTTGCTTTAGCTTATAGCTGCAGAACTATAATTACAGAAGGCTGTATTTGTGCGTAATGTTGATGTACTGTAGGCCGAAGTTAAAATATTCATGTCAACATTTACTCCGACCTTGGTTACACGACGGTCTCGATAAGGAAACAAGATGGCGACGTGGAGATTCTAGTTTGATTTTAGACTTCCAATATCCTAAAATAGTAATTAGGTTTGCTACAAACTTGATGAAAGTTTCCCTATTATCATTTTCTTTTTTTCCCCTCAGCAAACTGATTATTGTCTAAATATGTATATTTTGAGACCATTATTGAGGGAAAAAGATAATAATCCATTTTTTTTTGTTTTGTTTTAAGCTGTAATATTTATTAATTATATACACATTAAGCATACTACATCAAATTTTCCTCTCTATACTGAAATTGACATCTCTGTGAAAACATTACCCTTTTTTTTTGGGCCTCAATGAAATCCTATAAGGGGTCTCCAGCCACGGGCCTGCACCTTTTCCAAAACATACCCCCAGTATCTTTGTCTAATCCAGTTATTAAAATAAGGTGCTACACATTTTCACATCTCTTCAGTCTATTACAATTATGCCTGTTTTCTAGCGTTTTGTTTTAATGAGCAAGGATTTTGCCTTATCACATAGCAAGATTTCTTTTGTTGTATGTTAATATTAGTCCCCCCCCCCCGTACTCCCCCTCCCCCTATCATCCTCCCCTTAAGCCACATCTTTTGACCACCATTGGTTTTAATTATGACAAATATGGTAACTAATTAGTTGTGTCAAGATTGAAACCAATCGCTATTAAGGATCCCTGTCCTGTCCAACTGCATTGGTTTTTTTGTATATATAGTTGCCTCCCCTTAATTTCATCTTAATATAACTGTAGCAAAGTTCGGCCTGAATTACACATATAAAGAATTTAGAGCTGTATATTTCGAAATTTGCATTCAGATTAGAAATAAAGAAAAAGATAGGGGAAAAAAATTCATTAAATTGTTCATATACAAGTTTGGCGACAGACTGAACTATCTAGGACAGTGTTAATTAACTGATGAATAAAAAGAACTGAGTTTTGTGAATTAGTATCTCTGATAACGGAACAAAATCTGTCGCAAAGTTGTGCCTGAATATTTCCAATGACCAAGTAAATAGCTCAGTTGGTTAGAGCTGTTAAAAGTAGAACGATCTAAAATCTTGGGTTCGTATACCACTTTAGCTCTTTTTACACTCAGAACACTGAATACACAGAATTAATGCTGTTGATTAAGTTTATTGCTCTTTTTACACTCAGAACACTGAGAACACTCAGAATTAAGTTGACGAAGTTTAGTTAATTTCATCTTTAATAATTTTGCACAAATAGTCCCGCAAAGTACGGTTTTCTTTTCAGAAATGATTTATCAAAGCTATTAAGTCATACTTGAAAATCAGTTTCCAATGTGTAGTTATACAGTTTTTGGCAGTTGTACGGGGATCCTTAAGGGTTGTTTCAGTTTTTGACAGTGGTACGGGGATCCTTAAGGGTTGTTAAAGCTTTTGGCAGTTGTACGGGGATCCTTAAGGGTTGTTACAGTTTTTGACTGGTACGGGAATCCTTAAGGGTTGTTACAGTTTTTGACAGTGGTACGGGGATCCTTATAGGTCGTTACAGTTTTTGATAGTGGTACGGGGATCTTTAAGGGTCGTTACAGTTTTTGACAGTGTTACGGGGATCCTTCAGGGTTGTTACAGTTTTTGACAGTGGTACGGGGATCCTTAAGGGTTGTTACAGTTTTTGACAGTGGTACAGGGATCCTGAAGGGTTGCTACAGTTTTTGACAGTGTTACGGGGATCTTTAAGGGTCGTTACAGTTTTTGACAGTGGTACGGGGATCCTTAAGGGTTGCTACAGTTTTTGACAGTGGTACGGGGATCCTTAAGGGTTGTTACAGTTTTTGACAGTGGTACGGGGATCCTTAAGGGTTGCTACAGTTTTTGACAGTGGTACAGGGATCCTGAAGGGTCGTTACAGTTTTTGACAGTGGAACGGGGATCTTTAAGGGTCGTTACAGTTTTTGACAGTGGTACGGGGATCCTTAAGGGTTCTTACAGTTTTTGACAGTGGAACGGGGATCCTTAAGGGTTGCTACAGTTTTTGACAGTGGTACGGGGATCCTTTAGGGTTGTTACAGTTCTTGACAGTGGTACGGGGATCCTTATAGGTCGTGACAGTTTTTGATAGTGGTACGGGGATCTTTAAGGGTCGTTACAGTTTTTGACAGTGGTACGGGGATCCTTAAGGGTTGTTACAGTTTTTGACAGTGGTACAGGGATCCTGAAGGGTTGCTACAGTTTTTGACAGTGGTACGGGTATCTTTAAGGGTCGTTACAGTTTTTGACAGTGGTACAGGGATCCTGAAGGGTTGCTACAGTTTTTGACAGTGGTACAGGGATCCTTAAGGGTTGTTACAGTTTTTGGCAGTGGTACAGGGATCCTGAAGGGTTGCTACAGTTTTTGACAGTGGTACGGGTATCTTTAAGGGTCGTTACAGTTTTTGGCAGTGGTACAGGGATCCTGAAGGGTTGCTACAGTTTTTGACAGTGGTACGGGGATCCTTAAGTAGACAATACTTTGTTACAATTTATGACAGTGGAACGGGGATCCTGAAGGGTTGCTACAGTTTTTGACAGTGGTACAGGGATCCTTAAGGGTTGCTACAGTTTTTGACAGTGGTACGGGGATCCTTAAGGGTTGTTACAGTTTTTGACAGTGGTACAGGGATCCTTAAGGTAACAGTTCAGAGCTCTATAAGTGAAGCATACAGGAAGTTTTCTTTGTCAAATCAGTTAGTGACTAAATTGTTTATTAGTATGTATAACATTGAAATTTATTCTACAATTTGTCTCAAAACTGATCCAGTTGAAATGGAGCAACTATCAAAATATTTGCTGTTAGTGTGCATTTCAATGTAAATGGCTTTCAGTCTGTGATTTGTTATATTATTCTGTTACTATGGCTTAATAAAAGCGCGAGATATGCCAGCCGAGTTTCCTTGATGCTTACTGGTTATTGGAGTCAAGGATTACAGTGGAAAAACCAGAAACCATTTCAGACAAACGTCTGCACATCAAGAAATTAGCATGTAGATAAGGGTTTCGCTCAGTAACTAATTGGTAACTAATTCAGCTATTGTTTTATGTGGAAATCAATTACACATACAAAGAATTTAAAGCTTTAATTTGACATTTGCATTTAGATTTGAAATTTAACAAAAAGGAAAAAAAAGAAATTCATTAAATTGTTCATATACAAATTTGGCGACAAGACTGATCTGTCTATCTGGGGCAATGTAAACTGATAAATAAGAAAAAATGGTTTTGTGAATTATAGTATCTTGGATAGCGGAACAAAATCTTCAGTAGTAGAGATCATTTGGTAGCTATGACAACAAAGGGTAAATTGTTTTTTCTACTTGACTCTTGATTTGGTGATGATATTTTCGTGCTTTTTTTCATCTGCTGGAAGATACATAGTGAATACATGTACAATAGAACTATTCTTGTCTCCAATTGTCTGGAAAAGTCCGGAAAGTTTTCGAAAACCCAATAATTTTGTTGAAGTTTTCAAGAATCTAACTGATCTCCTGCCCTGCAATTATATCCTGATAAATATGTTGCTTTTGAAAGTTTCTAAAAATTGTCTTGGTAAATAGAGTTCCCCATAACTGTTTAATTAATGACGGTGTCTAGTGTTCTTAACGATTGTCTTCAGGTAACTCAAGTGTCTAATGTTTCATGTAATTGTCCTGGTAACAGATGAAGTTGAAATCACAATTGGAAAATGGGTCAGGTCCAACACTTGAAACCATACTCCAAGGTTGAGGTCAGAGAATGGGGGGTCATCATTTCTGTATGGTTGAGCATATTCGTTTTATGAAATTTAAGGAATCGTTTGACAAATTAAGAGAGCATGTATTCGTTTACAATACCTCGGTGTACTGAATCCAAGGTTGAAATTAATGTTCTGTTGTTGACTGAAAAGTTTTTATGCAACTGACTACTTTCAAGTTATTACAGTCTGCCCAGCTGTATAAATGATTCACTACAACAAGAATGATATACTGAAATTTTAATCTGTGAAAAACTTAACACGTTTCAGAGAGAAGGTATTTCTGTATAATTCGTTTTAATACTGAAGCTGTGATTTAGTTCCGACTTGATTGGCGACTGAAAGTCTCCAAAACACTTTTAATTACAGTTGTGTTTCATTATATATGTCGTGTAATTTTCTTTCAAGCTGTAATTCTTATATGTAAAATTTAGTTATCTCCAAATCATTAAAGCATTTGACTGGATAATTTAATATTATCGGATTTTAATTTTCCAAACTTTAATTATGTTGCAATTGTTTTATGACGTAAACCATTTTCTCTGTGCATGAAGTGGTAATTTAGGTTGAAAGAATAAATGTTGTTTCGACAGTGGAAGATTTAGAATCATTTTGATTAATCATTAGGATCCACGTGACACTAGAATGGCAAGATGGAGGAAAGCAGAGCCCATTGATTCTGGGATCCCGGGATCCCGGGATCCCGGAATAGATTACCTAGAATAATCATTTCTTATTATTATTTGCATTTTTAAAAAGAATTGACAAGTTGTAGGTTTTGATCAACCCACACCTTGTTTCAGGAGGATTAGGTTGGAATAGAATCATTCCAAGCATTTTAAATCCAATGACTGCAGTAGCCTGTGTTCTGGAAATTTGTAGATCATAACGTCTTGTGACTACTTCCTGTTCATATGGCATGGAAAATGATTACCTGTCAGAACACTTCTGTTAGAAGAGCATTAAACAATGTCAGTCAGCTTGGACAAAAAATGACCGCTGTATTGTAGCTGTATACAGTAAAGTGCTGAGTGTCAGTTATGCAAATGAAATGAAGAGCTAAAAATAAGATTCTGTTTAAAAATCAAATTAAATCTTAACAAAGTCACAATTAAGAAATACGCTCTAGACCTTCTGGGCTTCCCCCAGTGTCCATATCTATTATGAAACTTTCATTCATCTATAGAAACCGTCTTTCTAGAATCGAAACAAACCTGCAGGGTATAGCCCCTAAGATTGCCAAAGTTTATAAATATTTGACTAATACATATAGTAGCTTTGGTAGTTTGAAAAAATTTATCGAACAATACAATCTTGATCTTACTTGGGTTTTGTGTTATTTGTATAAATTGATTGGCCAAATGGTTTTGATTGTCAGTAGCGTAAAGGTCATATAGCGATGGTGCCCATTTCCTGTGAACACTGTCATATTACATCTGTTAGTGCAAAGATGTAACACTCAAATTGATCAGTCAACTTCAAGTTTAAAGTTAAGTGTCATTAAAGTCAGGTGTCAGTAAAGTACCTGTCCAAGTTACAACTGCCTTTCGGCCTTAGAACTAAAATTAAGAGAGAGAAATGTCTGAATCAATTCCAGCTTGATATTGTGTTGGTGATTTTTATTTTAAAAAAGAGAAAGACAATTCATTTTAGTCCCAATGTGTTTTCAATTGTTTTTTCTTTTTTCTTGCAAAGTCAAGTTTGCAGTGTGATTGTCTGTTTTAAAGCATCGATAGTTATCATTGATTTATTACCGACCTGTGTCTTTATATCGGTAAATGGGTCCATTTCGTATATAGGTGCCGTTTTGTGACTATTTTTAGCTGTTACTTTTCATTTACCGTTCTGATAATGACTGAAGCTATTTTTAAATACTGTTAATTTGGTAATTTAAGCACCATAATGCTTGTTTTTATGGCCTTAAAGAGGTCTCCCATGATTATTGGCACTTAAATGATAGTGAATTATAGAACGGTGTTTTCCTTGAAGCTTTCCGTGAGCACTACAGCATCAATTTGATCGTACTACCTATTGTATTGTCACGTGAAAGCAGAACATTTACCATGTTCTCCAATCCGGATAACACATGTACATAAACTATATGCAATATGCTTTTAGTGATTTAATGGTTCAATTTCCCAAAAAAAATGGATTTTCTTCTCCAGGAATAATAAAATTTAAACTTCTCAAGCAAATGGCTGGTGAGAAATTTTGAATTCATTTGAGAATAGTTTGAGGGAAGTTAGCAGACGTTTTAACATGCAAAGCAATTCTGGTTCACTTTCGGTGTTGTAAGCTTCGGAGTCAGTAACCGATGAATAACATATTCCAATGTTTTTTTCCTGATTTTGTCTTTGTAGGTGCTGTCACTGGCCCATTAGGAAGATTGCTGGATGTGAAAGACCTAGAGTGACTGTCATATAGGGAGGGTCGGTACGGCAACCAGGATCACGATCATCCCACTATAAGCACCGGTATCCTGTGCTGTTCGCCTTACAGTGAACGTATGTAACTTAAGTCTGTAGTACTGGTGTGACACGACTCCTATTGTTCCTCAATATCTTTGTATATGTGTTGGTTCAGCAACATGGAGGGGGATTTAGACACATTTCTTTGTGGCTTACGTGTGTAAAACTACTTAAAAATCTATTGTGGAATTGTTTTCTCCAGTTTCTCTCACTGTGCTGACTATAGCATCCTGGTCTATAGTGTTGATTGGTATAGAGTGTGTTTCGCGTGTTTCATATAAACATCTTGAGCGACTGCAGCTATTTCTCCTGTTACTGAAACAAGTTGTGTCGTGCTAATACAGGAGTCGCCTCATTGTTTAAAAGGATTTTATTTTTTTCCTACTCTCTCCCAAGGTAAGTGCAGTTTTCCTAGAACACAAATTTTACCATTACAGCAATTCAATGTTACGGTTTCATTGCCTCCCGTAAAAAAAAATGTATTCATTTCAGATTTTCAAATTACCCCCAATGGGTAAACTAGCTGGAGTGGAAGTGTTATCACAGCTAATAAGTTAGGTTTTATATACGTATTTACGCAATCAAGGGGAGCTGACATTGTAAAGTTATATAACGGCCATTGATTTTCATGGTTCTGATAGCGTGTATCTGAAAGCTTGGTAAGTATTGATCGGCCACTACGGTACAGTGGGAGAAGGATGGCTCGCTTTTACAAATTTTGACAATTTCAGAGAGTTCAGTATATCATCACACAGTTATTGTCCAAGTGATCCAACAGCCAGGAAGGATGGGACTGAAGTTTATCTTATTTGATCGAGAAATCCAAACAGAAGTGTATTGATACAAAAGCCTGTTGTTGGAGACTTTATAGATAGGATGGGTCTATTTCAAAATATGTTGTCTACCGAATATATCAAAACAATCATAAAAGCAATGAAATCATGCAATACGGTCATAAAGAATTATTATAGCCATAGAAATAACGGAAAACTTCAAAATTGTACAATAATACAGTCATGAATTCAAATCAAATTTAATAGAAATACCAAATCATTGAATCATCAAAAATAGAATCAATGTGACATAACATCAGATATTGATTACCTGTGATCAAGGTGGTACATCTGTCATTGATTACCTGTGATCAAGGTGGTGCATCAGTTATAGATTACCTGTGATCAAGGTGTAACATCAGTCATTGATTACCTGTAATCAAGGTGTTATATCAGTCATTGATTACATGTGATCAAGGTGTTACACAAGTCATTGATTACCTGTGATCAAGGTGTTAGTTACATCAGTCATTAATTACCTGTGATCAGGGTGTTAGTTACATAAGTCATTGATTACCTGTGAATAAGGTGTAACATCATCATTGATTACCTGTAATCAAGGTGTTACACAAGTCATTGATTACATGTGATCAAGATGTAACATCATCATTGATTACCTGTTATCAGGGTGTTAGTTACATCAATCATTGATTACCTGTGATCAAGGTGGTGCATCAGTCATTGATTACCTGTGATCAAGATGTAACATCATCATTGATTACCTGTTATCAGGGTGTTAGTTACATCAATCATTGATTACCTGTGATCAAGGTGGTGCATCAGTCATTGATTACCTGTGATCAAGATGTAACATCATCATTGATTACCTGTTATCAGGGTGTTAGTTACATCAATCATTGATTACCTGTGATCAAGGTGGTGCATCAGTCATTGATTACCTGTGATCAAGATGTAACATCATCATTGATTACCTGTTATCAGGGTGTTAGTTACATCAATCATTGATTACCTGTGATCAAGGTGGTGCATCAGTCATTGATTACCTGTGATCAAGATGTTACATCATCATTGATTACCTGTGAATAAGGTGTAACATCATCATTTATTACCTATGA
>NW_018406841.1:736896-753972 GCF_002113885.1 Mizuhopecten yessoensis
AAGGTGTAACATCATCATTGATTACCTGTGAATAAGGTGTAACATCATCATTGATTACCTGTGAATAGGATGTAACATCATCATTGATTACCTATGAATAAGGTGTAACATCATCATTGATTACCTGTGAATAAGGTGTAACATCAACATTGATTACCTGTGAATAGGGTGTAACATCATCATTGATTACCTGTGAATAAGGTGTTACATCTGTCATTGATTACCTGTGATCAAGGTGTTATATCAGTCATTGATTACCTGTTATCAGGGTGTTACATCAGTCATTGATTACCTGTGATCAAGATGTCACATCATCATTAATTACCTAAGATCAGGATGTGACAGTAGTTATTAGTTACCTGTGATCAAGGTTTGACACAATTCATTGATTACCTGTGATCATGATGTTACATCAGTCGTTGATTACCTGAATCAAAATATATTTTTTATGAAGGAATCAACTTTGATTATTAAGAAATATGTTTTCATTCTGATAAAAGATTGTTATGGAAATTTGAAACCCAGCAGACATTAATTAATTTAGTTGCAGAATTAATAAATATTCAGGATGAAAGTATATGATAATCTGTAATAGTGATGTTAATATACTTTGTGAGTCACAAATATATATTACTTTTGCTCCACAGCTTTCCTTGAATGATCAACACAAATTATTTTGTGCTGTCTATCTAATTTCTATCATCAATCCACACATGTGTCTGGCATCAAATATTGATTTCCATAGATTATCTTCTGCTCTAAATTTGCCACTCCCTGAAACATAAGAAGAATAAATAGTAATGCTAGAACAGAGACTATGTCCATTATCACAACTTAGATGAATCGGTCAAAGGTCAGTTGCTATAAATAGATTTCATTTCTGGTGTACAATATCTGGTTCTTTGCCCTTCAGAACCTCAACAATGGGCGTGGCTGTGATTGTACTTTACAGGCAGTAGATACGAAGGTCAAGGTCACTGTTATTATGATTAGATTTATTATCCACTCTCTT
This sequence comes from Mizuhopecten yessoensis, assembly GCF_002113885.1. Lineage (NCBI taxonomy): Eukaryota > Metazoa > Mollusca > Bivalvia > Pectinida > Pectinidae > Mizuhopecten > Mizuhopecten yessoensis. Next base: position 737,909 of record NW_018406841.1, read on the forward strand.
TCCCTTTTCACTGCTCCACTTCATTTGCAGGCTGCCTTCGAAAACAGAATGTCTGCAAAGAATTTCATTGGAGGTCAGAGGTCAAGGTGAAATTAAGTTATTGATTTTCAACTTCTTTGTTATATATAGCTGATTTAATTTTGAATTTCTTTATTCCTGCAGAACTAAAGTTTCTGTATGAAGCAGATTCAAGTTTGGCTTTCCCTTATAGTCCTGCAAAAGTTACTTTTCTGTGACATTAGCTGATGCAAATTTGGTTTTCCGTTAATCTTGTAAAGCTGACGGTTCTGTGATCTACCTAACTCACTGTCCCTCTATCAGGAGAAATTAAAGACTACCTTGCCTACTGAGTCGGATTTCGTGATATGTTGAAACCGTTGACAGGCAATATCATTTGCAAAGTCAGACAGAAAGTAAAAAACGTTTGTCGTTGTGTAAATTTTATCATATTGTTTCCTGCCATGTTTAATGTTCTTTTCAGTATACTGGTGACTCCTGTAGCGATTCTGTTAATGTTTTGTCAGCGCTGAAATTGTCCTTAAAATGCTCGGGTTTACAATAAACTCCTGCGGAAAGACTACTTGGGAACATAACGGCACATACTCGGGAGAAAAAACAACAAAATATTGACTCCAACATTTTCCTAACATTTGATTTTCAGCTGGGACTGAGTTTTTGCTAATAGATTTCGTCGTAAAGATTAATTTTTACAGTTGATATATGTCAATTACTGGGAGCATGTAATATTGCGTTGAAACTTTTACAATTTCATTGAATATTTACAACCCCCCTTGCTTTCTCCGGGAAATGGTTTTAATGGCGACAGTTGGGTTATCGCAGAGCTCTGATATGGATTCTCCGTTTACGATGGATGTGTATTCACACGGATACATTTACATACTTATCTCGTGTCATCTTGTATCGTCGCACGGTTAATAGAGAGAATGTAGGCTCCACAGTATAAAACGGTTATAAACAGGAGTGAAAAAGGTTAGTGTATATTGGTGAAACAATTCACGAAATTTGATTACATGTATCTGTACACTCTCTGTGGTTGCTGTGTGAGACAGGATGTAATTGATCTGACCGACCGGAATGTTGTTACTGCAGAACATCGCGTTAAAACAGGTCGGGGTTGGTTTGAATATATTTTTTTGTAATGAAGAACATAAACAAAGCCTATACGGTAATTGACTTGTTGATAAACTCATTCACCCCTGATGACACATTTGAACTCTCCCAATTCATAGGTTGAATATAGTTCATTATAAAATTTCAGGGGTGAATGAGTTAATTAGTCATCTGGTTCATTGTTGACACCTGTTGACACCTTAAATATATGGAATGCTTTATTACTGTCTGATAAAAGTGATGGAGACTACGCTGTACTTAAATCATTGCAACATAAAAAAAGTATATAAAATATAGCAATTTTACAACAATTATAAGCCAAGTTTTCTAACTTATATTAATCACTCTTGTTCGCCCAGATGGACCCATATGGGGTCTGAATTTGGGAGGAAACCGGAGAACCCTTGTTAATAACTGTGTGTCGAGATATTAAATCATCTTCAACACTCGACCATGCATTTATCTGGATGAGTCCATTATGGTCTACAGTGGTGAAAGGGTTAAGATAGTATCAACATAAAATAGAATATGGAACCTAAGACAGGTAATGTAAAAAATTGAATTATAAAACATATAACAAAATAATATGATACATTATCATATACTTGCTTGAAATATAGACCAAACTGCATAATGTGATACTGTATCATTCCAATTGGTGATATTGTTGGCTTGTGTAATAACCTATTGATATTAGCCCACATCCGGTGATATCAGCCCGCTTCCGGATATATCAGCCCACATCCGGGTCCCTCAACCTATATCAGACCCGCGGGCCGAGGTAGCTCGGGCCAATCTGGTTTCTGATATTAAAACAGGAATGTTATAACCTCTAAATATGATTTCTTAAAACATTGTAAAACAATATGTAACATAAAAACATTACATATATAGAAGAATTCTATAATATGGTGCACAGTAATGAGTATAACAAACTCACATGTTTAGCATAAACATTAAACATAAATCAAGCATAATCAAATCATATTACAGAATCCGTCAATCTTTATTCATTGTTGTTTAGAGGTTATACAACCACAGATATTGTCGGCTGGACAATGGAATGTTTGTATGATGCATAACAATGTTGATGGTGTTGGGAGGCCCCTGGGACCTTTTGCAATTATTACTGCACCGTAAACATAGTCGTTCCCTTTCATTACAAGTAAAAAGATAAAAAGAGGAGGGCTGGAATAGTTTCAATGTTAATTGTAAAGAAATTATGTATCGGACCCCAGAGACCTTTTGTGATGAACGGCTGTGCAGTGGACTTTAATGGCCTAGATTAATGTGTTGAAAGTTAATGCAAAATCCATTCCTCAATGCTTAGAGCTGATTGTGGAGTAGCAACTGATCTTATGATTAATGATTGCAAGGGATACATCTAATGGATTCTAGACCTTCAGCTAACATCTAACCACCTGTACTGTAGACACAGAATCTAGACCTTCAGCTAACATACAACCACCTGTACTGTAGACACAATATCTAGACCTACAGCTCACATACAACCACCTGTACTGTAGACACACACAGAATCTAGACCTACAGCCCACCTACAACCAGCTCACATACAACCACCTGTACTGTGGACACAGAATCTAGACCTACAGCTCACTACAGCTAACATACAACCACCTGTACTGGGGATGTATGCTTTAGACACAGAATCTAGACCTACAGCTAACATCTTACCACCTGTACTGTAGGCACAGAATCTAGACCTACAGCTAACATACCACCACCTGTACTGTAGACACAGAATCTATACCTACAGCTAACATACAACCACCTGTACTGAAGACACAGAATCTAGACCTACAGCTAACATCTTACCACCTGTACTGTAGACACAGAATCTAGACCTTCAGCTAACATCCAACCACCTGTACTGTAGACACAATATCTAGACCTACAGCTCACATACACCCCCCTGTACTGGGGACATAGGCTGTAGACACAGAATCTAGACCTAAAGCTCACATACAACCACCTGTACTGGGGACATAGGATGTAGACACAGAATCTAGACCTACAGCGCCTGTAGACACAGAATCTAGACCTTCAGCTAACATCCAACCACCTGTACTGTAGACACAATATCTAGACCTACAGCTCACACACACCCACCTGTACTGTTAGACACACACAGAATCTAGACCTACAGCTCACATACGACCACCTGTACTGGGGACATATAGGCTGTAGACACAAAATCAAGACCTACAGCTCACATACAACCACCTGTTCTGGGGATGTAGGCTGTAGACACAGAATCTAGACCTAAAGCTCACATACAACCACCTGTACTGGGGACATAGGCTGTAGCTGTACTGGGGACATAGGCTGTAGACACAGAATCTAGACCTAAAGCTCACATACAACCACCTGTACTGGGGGCATAGGCTGTAGCTGTACTGGGGACATAGGCTGTAGACACAGAATCTAGACCTACAGCTAACATCTTACCACCTGTACTGTAGACACAGAATCTAGACCTACAGCTAACATACAACCACCTGTACTGGGGACATAGGCTGATAGACACAATATCTAGACCTACAGGTTACATACAACCACCTGTACTGTTAGACACACACAGAATCAAGACTTACAGCTCACATACAACCAGCTGTACTGGGGACATAGGCGGTAGACACAGAATCTAGACATACAGCTCACATACGAACACCTGTACTGGGGACATAGAATGTAGACACAGAATCTAGAGCTACAGCTCACATACGACCACCTGTACTTGGGACATATAGGCTGTAGACACAGCATCAAGACCTACAGCTCACATACAACCCCCTGTACTGGGAATCTGGCAGAAGGTACTCTATCTGTGTATGCTGTGTTCCGTATGACTGTATATTGTATGGTTAAGGTATGGCTGTATGACTGTGGCTGTATGACTTTCCCTGTACTGGGGACATATAGGCTGTAGACACAGAATAAAGACCTACAGCTCAGATACAACCACCTGTACTGGCGACATATAGGCTGTAGACACAGAATCTATACCTACAGCTAACATCTTACCACCTGTACTGTAGACACAGGATCTAGACCTACAACTCACATACAACCACCTGTACGGGGGATGTAGGCTGTAGACCCAGAATCTAGACCTAAAGCCCACATACAACCACCTGTACGGGGAATCTGGCTGAAGGTACTCTATTTGTGTATGCTGTGTGCCGGATGACTGTAGATAGTATGGTTAAGGTATGGCTGTATGACTGTGGCTGTATGACTTTCCCTGTACTGGGGACATATAGGCTGTAGGTCTAGATTCTGTATCTACAGTACAGGTGGTTGAATGTGAGCTGTAGGTCTTGATGCTGTGTCTACAGCCTATATGTCCCCAGTACAGGGGGTCGTATGTGAGCTGTAGGCCTTGATTCTGTGTCTACAGCCTCCATCCCCAGTACAGGTGGTTCTTCAGCCAGATTCCCAGTACAGGGGGTTGTATGTGAGCTGTTAAGTCTAGATTCTGTGTCTACCGCCCATGTCCCCAGTACAGGTGGATGTATGTGAGCTGTAGGTCTCGATTCTGTGTCTACAGGAGCGGTAGGTCTAGATTCTGTGTGTGTCTAACAGTACAGGTGGTTGTATTTGAGCTGTAGGTCTAGATTGTGTGTCTACAGCCTATGTCCCCTGTAGTTGTAACAGCCATATAGTCATACTCCTATATAGCCAGTGAACACAATTAGTAATTATATCCAGTCATATATTCATAAAGTCATACAGCCACAGTCATACAGCCATCCCTTAACCATACTATCTACAGTCATCCGGCACACAGCATTCACAGATAGAGTACCTTCAGCCAGATTCCCAGTAAAGGTGGTTGTATGTGAGCTGGAGGTCGTGATTCTGTGTCTACAGCCTTCATCCCCAGTACAGGTGGTTGTAGGTGAGCTGTAGGTCTAGATTGTGTGTCTACAGCCTATGTCCTTAACCATACTATCTACAGTCATCCGGCCCACAGCATACACAGATAGAGTACATTCAGCCAGATTCCCAGTACGGGTGGTTGTATGTGAGCTGTTAAGTCTAGATTCTGTGTCTACATTCTATGTCCCCAGTACAGGAGGTTGTATGTGAGCTGTAGGGCTAGATTCTGTGTCTACAGCATATGACCCCAGTACAGGTGGTTGTACTGGGGATGTAGGCTGAAGACACAGAATCAAGACCTACCGCTCACATACGACCACCTGTACTTGGGACATATAGGCTGTAGACCCAGAATCCAGACCTACAGCTCACATACGACCACCTGTACTTGGGACATATAGGCTGTAGACACAGAATAAAGACCTACAGCTCAGATACAACCACCTGTACTGGATTCGTAGGCTGTAGACACAGAATAAAGACCTACAGCTCAGATACAACCACCTGTACTGGTGACATAGGCTGTAGACACATAATCTAGACCTACAGCTCACTTACAACCACCTGTACTGGGGAAACAGAATCTAGACTTAACAGCTCACAGCTCACATACAACCACCCGTACTGGGAATCTGGCTGAAGGTACTCTATCGGTGTATGCTGTGTGCCGGATGACCTGTACTGGGGATGTAGGCTATAGACACAGAATCTAGACCGAAAGCTCACATACAACCACCTTTACTGTAGACACAGAATCTAGTCCTACAACTCACATACAACACAGCTAACATCTTACCACCTGTACTGTAGGCACAGAATCTAGACCTACAGCGCACATACAACCACCTGTACTACAGCTAACATCTTACCACCTGTACTGTAGGCACAGAATCTAGACCTACAACTCACATACGACCACCTGTACTGGAGACATATAGGCTGTAGACACAGCATCAAGACCTACAGCTCACATACAACAACCTGAACTGGGGACATAGGCTGTTAGACACAATATCTAGACCTACAGCTTACATACAACCCCCTGTACTGGGGACACAGAATCTAGACCTATAGCTTACATACAACCACCTGAACTGGGGATGTAGGCTGTATACACAGAATCTAGACCTACCGCTCACATCTTACCACCTGTCCTGTCGACACAGAATCTAGACCTAAAGCTCACATACAACCACCTTTACTGTAGACACAGAATCTAGAGCTACAGCTCACATACGACCCCCTGTACTGGGGACATAGGTTGTAGACACAGAATCTAGACCTATAGCTTACATACAACCACCTGTAAGCTGTATGTCTAGATATTGTGTCTAACAGCCTGTGTCCCCAGTTCAGGTGGTTGTATGTGAGCCGTAGGTCTAGATTCTGTACTGTGAGACACACACAGAATCTAGACCCACAGCTCACATACAACCACCCGTACTGGGAATCTGGCTGAATGTACTCTATCTGTGTATGCTGTGTTCCGTATGACTGTATATTGTATGGTTAAGGTATGGCTGTATGACTGTGGCTGTATGACTTTCCCTGTACTGGGGACATATAGGCTGTAGACACAGAATAAAGACCTACAGCTCAGATACAACCACCTGTACTGGCGACATATAGGCTGTAGACACAGAATAAAGACCTACAGCTCAGATACAACCACCTGTACTGGTGACATAGGCTGTAGACACATAATCTAGACCTACAGCTCACATACAACCACCTGTACTGGGAATCTGGCTGAAGGTACTCTATCTGTGTATGCTGTGTGCCGGATGACTGTAGATAGTATGGTTAAGGTATGGCTGTATGACTGTGGCTGTATGACTTTATGAATATATGACTGGATATAATTACTAATTGTGTTCACTGGCTATATAGGAGTATGACTATATGGCTGTTACAACTACACGCCTTTATGACTGAATGACTGAAGGGATGGGTAGACGGGGTATATATACTTGTATTTGTACCACAGATAGAAATGGTTACGATTTAATAGGTGAGTGATATAAGACTTCACCTCTTGAACACTAATTCAGCAGTTACAAGAAGCTTTTGTTACCATTATCTTGCTCCAGTTAGTAAATGATCTCTAAAATAGTTTTTTAGGGGCCGTGGTGGCCAAGTGGTTAAGGCGTCTGCCATTCCGCTGCCACTAGCCCTCCACCACTGGGTCACAGGTTTGAGACCTACATGGGGCAGTCACCAGGTACTGGCCGTAGGTCGGTGGTTTTTCTCCAGAAACTCTGGCTTTCCTCCACCGTCAAAACCTGGCATGTCCTTAAATGACCATAGCTGTTAATAGGATGTAAAACACAAACACACCAAAACAGTGTTTTAATAATTCTATTTCACTTAAATAATAATAAAAATGAAAAATCCAAAATATGCATATGAGTATTTAAACTTTGTCTTTAGATAAAAATTTGCTTGATGTTTAAAAAGAATAACGTTTAAGAAATAAGTGAGGCTGATTTTAAAATGGCTGTGATGGAGATAACAGATCTTAGCAGGCACACTGGAAGCTGTTAGTTACATGTGCAGTGGGCTTCAAAGGGTCGCTGAACGAGTGTTAACATACTTGCTACTCGAGCGTGAGGAGCAGGCTGTTCTAAAGAGCTAGGCAAATACGCACAGTAATTATCTATTCATTTAGATGTTCAGCCAGGTGAGAGAAAATCACACTATTTCATTAATTACAACCGATATTGGTAAAAGTCAGAAGCAACGCGCCCTCTCTCCTTCTGAATGATTGAAAAAAAGGTTATCGGGTGAGCCACTTTTATGATCAATATTACACAAACTCTGCCACAGTCGGGCTCGGCGGCTTAATAGTTATCGTCCCGTGTATGTTTATGTTGTAAGTTGATTACCGTGTTGTAAAAGTCTAAGAACAACGGAGGCTATTTTATCATCTTGTCAAATTCCTGCTGGATGGATATAGCTCCTCAGTTTAAAGCAAGCTCGGCTCTCTGAGCATTTAAAAGGTTTAAAACAAGAATTGACCTAGTCTGGAGTCTGTATGATGGGTCTGGGTCTCTGAGTATCAGGAGCTTGCATGTATAAAGCTGGCTGGCACGTGACATTTCGGTGAAATTACACTATAATATTATGGGATATATGTCCTAAGAGTAGATGGGGCTGTACACCAGCATCACTATGTAAAAGATATACCTCAATTGCATTGGAACTATATAATGAATTGTAACATGAACAGAAAAACAAATCGGAATTCAAGATTTATTATTATGATCTAGGAAACACACTATGCACTGAAATATTTCCGTATGTTGTTATCAATCTTATTCCATACGTTTGAGTGCGAGGTAAAGTTGGATGTCTTCACTTGTATCTGTATATCAGTGTTAGTGTTCCGTAAGTCATTGTTTGGACATTGTGACAGCCTGTGTATATATAAAGACCACTAGAATATAACCAACCCGCCGACCTTGAGATCTAAAAGATGACTTTGACAGTGCTTGAACCCCAGTTTGCTGGTTTGAGTGCACTGGTTTGACTATACAGGGAAACTTGTGTCAATCAGAAGCAAAGCTGTCAACCCTCCCTCATTAGGAGGGAACACCCTCAGTTTGACCAAAATTTACCAAGCTCTCTCGAAACTCCTTTATTCAAGTTCAAAATCGTTGAAACTCAAAATCTACATCCTGTGGTCAAATATGATCTCCTTAGAAGTTACTGCAGGGTGTGTGTAATGATCATAACAGGTGTGTCTGAATCAAATGGATGCTGTTTGGAGGTAGTTTAATACCTAAAAGGGGAAAGATAAATTGAGCAAAGCAGTTTCAGTCACATTTCACGCACTTTCTCCCTCATTGGAAATGTGGAATGAGGGAGATCTCCCTCATCGGAGGTTTCAGAGGGTGACACCTATGATTATAAGTCTTAACTATGTCAATTTGTTCTGTGAAAGTTTCAATTTTATTCCCATGCCTAGTATCAATTGCATCGGTGTATATGACCTACAAATGTCCTTACATAATACATAGGAACTCCGTTCCTCAGGGTTCTCCTCAACTTAATTGACAATGATGATGCCAGATGTCATCAGCTCAAAAGTGGTCTCAAGAGTGCTTCATTCAAAGGATGTTTGTTAAGGTTTAACCCTTTCACCCCTATGTAACTTAAGTAAACTCGACCATGCATTGATCTGGATGAGTCCATTTTGGTCTACAGTGGTGAAAGGGTATAAGATATTATAAATAGAATTTCTCTAGACTGGCGTTAGTCCACTATTGACCTAAGTTATTCTACCTGGAATAATGTTGGTAACAATGATGTTCTAAATGTTGGAGACAAGCTTCTGGAAATTGTGATACCATATACTAGCTGGTTATCTTCATAGGGATCTAAATTTAGTGAGAGCGCCATCTAGATCACCGATATTTAAATTGCTTAAAAATCTACTTGCGAATAAAATAAAATAAAAAATAGTGTCGTATGAATTAACAGGTCTGAATGACAATTAATGACTAATTAAAAACACTTTTGGAAAGGAACGATTTAAGGATTACATCACTGTAGTGTTTGTCCTTAAAATTAACATGGTTATTAAAATCCAGGTTGCTAAGTTATAATACGTACTGCTTAAAATTTCTCTCTTCAAAATATTTGTTGATAACCATTGTTTGTTTGCAAATGTTAAGTTGTTTTAACAAATCATCAAACAAAACAACCCTTATTATCACTTGTTTGCGAGTAGATTGGCCGAGTATAATTGGGTGCTAGGTGGGAACTTCCTGTATGCTTTGTCTATTTACCGAGACTGCCGAGCCGCGTGTGATGTAGGGGTGTTGGGACGTTCGCCTGCCTACGGTTGACGCCACGAGGTGTGATTAGGAAACAATTAACTGGTTTCACACGTACACATTCTAATTATCACACCGAGGCTGTATTACAATACAATCAAGTCTATGTACCGACCTATGTCATTAAGACAGATGTTGACGAACTCTCCTGTCTTACCTTTGTTAAAGCTTCAACACATCGAGTAGGGGAGGCTCACCAACCCTGTGATCTCCGACTTTTCTGATGATGTCTCCAGATGAAATTCTAGTGGAGGAGTTTAGCACTCAGGTCTGTCTGTAAATAGAAATGGGATTGAAACAACGAATATCAATTGCTCAGTGTAATAAGTGTATCACAGTTTCTAAAATTTCTTAGATAATGTTAATTAGTTGATGAGGTCACTTTTAATTCAGCAAGGATGAAAACTTCTCCATCTGTTGTGCACCATGCTCTGTCCATTAATGATTTAAACAAAAAAATCTACGGGACAAATTTCCGAAACCTTCTCAGGAACATTCTTTGATGACTGGGTCCAGATGGCCACCAACAGGGAGTCCATATTGAAAATCTATTTGTGACTTTAAGTTTTATAGATCTGTCTGGCTGTTTGTAATGCTAAATACTTAATTAAGTACATGACTTTTGAATAATGATGATTATATCAACATCCAACATGGTCACAACTACCACCATCTTGAAAACCTATTTGCACCTTATATTTTGTTATATTACATCAATTTGGCAACAGAGGAGTTATAGGAATGATGGGTAGAAACTAATACAATTCCTTACTGGATGTTTATGGGTCAGTCTGATTTACAGTTCGGACATCATGGCTGTCATTTAAAAATATTTCTTGTTTGGAGTTGAACACTGGAGAACATATAAATTCTCAAGAACACCATTCTTTTACTATTGTTTTCACTACAAAGTGGACAGGCATTACACAGCCTCTTGGGCCTCTTAATATTATTCATTATTGTTTAAAAATGAAATGGAATTTTAACAAATAAACAGGTGTTCTTTGGTAGTTGTATAACGTTCTATTGTATGTTTCACAGAAGTAACTTTCTCCACTTTTGAGCAAAGCAGGTTTCTGTTCAATGTTTGATTTCAATTACAAAGGCTAACGATTAGTAATGTCAGGCAAAATATGGACATGATTTAAGCCGATCCAGTTTGGCTGTCGACTATTATTTGTTTCTGGTAGAAGTTCTGTCATTACACATCAAAGATTTATACAACGGGATCAAATGGTGGTCTTACGTACGTCACCAACTCCCAGCTCTGACTTAATCACTGAAAACTGATTCCTCCATATTCGTACTTTTCATTTGACAGTTAAACGTTGATCAATCCCTTGTCACACTCGACAAACTCTCCGTTTAAATTGAGTGTAACGTGCAACAAAAGTATAAAACCTTCGCTGCATATTCTATTAGAACAATTTACGGTAGGTTTGGAGAATGAAATCATGCTTTGTTAATTAATTAATTAATTAAATAATCAATACCATTTGCAATCTCCCACAATCCCCGGGAGAAACCAACTTTATCAAAACATTTCGGAACATTCATTTGCGGGGACAGAATTCCGTTTTAATTGAGTGCTTTATCGTTATTGCTTCCTGCATGCTATTTGCCATGGTTACCGATCGCTATGGTTACCATCACATGCTTTGTCCCATTACTTAGAGTCGTAAAGTTTCAAAGAATCACAATTTTAATTTGGGGTTGGCTCCGCTTTCTGTTTTATGATACGACCAAAGAGTGCTGGAGAAGCCATAGGGCTGTGTGGGAAAAGGATCGGGCAAATCATCGGACCTGTTCATTAGTCCAGTTATAACAGTTTTACCGGAGTTTAACACTTTTGATGGTTTTATGGTTTAACTGTTTAATGAGAAATGTTTTACACATTCTGAATAAGACTTGTTCTGAAAGTTTTAATCCATTTCCTGTCCATGTGTCAGTCATTCCATCAAATCGTAAGATTTAAGGGCTGGCTAGCTGTGTCCGCTTTTTATTTGGTGTGGAAATTACCAAAAATTATTATTAGGTTTTTCGACTTTTTCTTTTTTCAAGTTGTCAAAAAGAGTTTGAGGAAACAGAAAAATGATCATGAACAGTAAATTCTGACTTTAATTTGAAGGGAAGATGGCATATTTTAAAATGATTTGATGTGAATAGTTTGGTTAAATGACCATAGGTGTTGTTAGGACAATCCAATTAAACCGAACCCAAACCAGCTTTGCGTAAAGTTCGACTTTCCTTGAGAAATGGAATATATTAAAGATATTGTATGAATTTGAACTATGTTTAAAGTTATTGCATATTCTTAACATGCATCAACTCATTTGATCCATTTGACATGAGGCAAGAAAACAACAGAATTTTAAGCTAACAGCTAGAGGCCATCAAGAAACTCACAAACTGTGGCTTGGTGAAATATTTTGAACATTTCGTGCAACCCAAGCTTTCATGAGGTCACTTTTCAAGCACAACTTGACTGAGATTTTCTTGCCATTTCGGCCATACTTTTGAATTCAATTATGAATCAACTGATGGTAGTTCTGGTTAGATAATTTGATGATGTGCAACTAATTCAAACCTGAGTTCAGTGAGACCTTTCCGTGTCTTAGGTCAGACACATGCAGTAGCTACTGATTCAATGTCCCTGTTCAATGCTTTGATTCTTTCCAAGAAATTCGAGACTGATTAGAAAAAAAGTCTGCCGCTCAATTTCGGTTGATTGGTGTTTTTTCTAGACATAGCCTTAATTCCTGGTCTTCTCAATTAGGTGTCTTGTCTGTGGTGTAATTAGGCCTCTGATCAGTGTCACGTGTACACTTAACTCAACACAGATGCTTGATTCATACAAAACAAACATTTGCATGACCAAACCAATTTATCATTGTTTGTTAAACTGATTCAACTCAGAGATATGTTTTATTATGAGGACATTTCCTGAGATTTATCGCTCATCAGTCCATCGGCTGTAACATCATTCAAAGACGGAGGAAAGCACTACAAGGCCGGTTGACAGTGACATATGTGTATTTGGGCATGCTCATTGATCAAGTTGGGACGCACGCATGCATGTGCACAATTTCAATGTACCATTCTTGGATAATTTTGCCGATTCTTGTAGAATTGAACATATCAAGTTTCAACATATATGATATCTGATATGATTTACAGTTTGTTAATTTCAGAGGGAAAATTTCAAGGAACAGTTGAGCCTTGTTGATCCAGACACCATTTCATACCTTTTTGTCCCACTCTACTGCAGCCTCATTGATACATCAACTACTAATTCAGTTGTTCCTCCACCCTGCCACCACTAATCCAGTTGTTTCTCTACCCTGCCACCACTAATCCAGTTGTCCCACTTCCCAGCCACAATCTAATGCAGTTGTCATGCTAACCAGCCACCACTTATCCAGTTGTCTCCCTTCCCTGCCACCACTAATCCAGTAATGTCCCTCTACCCTGCCACCACTAATCCAGTTGTCCCTCTACCTGCAGCCACCACTAATCTAGTTGTCCCTCTACCCAGTTTCCCAGAAACCAAATCAAACAAAGATGCAATTTATGTTCGGTCAGCTTGTATGAAACATCTCCACATTGAGGAAAATCCCAAGCATAACTAAACCAAGGAGAAATCCCAAAACTGAGGAGAACCCTAAGTAAAATTTAAACAAAGAGTATGTCGAAATTGAACAAAATCTCAAGCAAAAGTAAAACAAGAGGAAATCTCAAAATGTGTTAGCCCAGACTGATTTGTGTGTGATTGAAGTTTCAGACCCCTCATCATTACATCAAACTTCAGTCTCTGTGACATTAAGTAGATCAAATACGGTAAGTCAGTCAATGTAAAATCTTGTGTGCACCAAATATATCTCCAAACTTACTTTACTGTTGTTGTTCGATCTTCTGTTTGAAAAGAATGAACAAACTTCTTATTAATTAATCTCCTCCACCAATTATAAATCAAAGGAAATCTGTTGAATGTTCTGGGTTAATTATTCTTTGGACTAAATACGGTAAGTCATATGTTGTTGTATGAGTCTCTATTCCTTAATGATCGTGTTTGGGGAAGACCCACATTCAAACTGCATTTAAAAATATTAATGAGATCATGAAATATAAATTAAATTAATTAATCTTTAATTTTCATTATGATTGCTTTGACATAATGCTTTGGCCCTAATTTCCTGTGGTTTTTTTTGTAAAATCTTAAGTTTTTATAACTTGAATGAATACTCTCAAAATATATATAGAAAATATTGTATATGATACTATGAAGTGAAGCAAAAGTTGCAATATCCTATTAAAGTTTTAAGTAAAAATGATGCACTTGAAAACAAATTTAATTTAAACATATTTATGTAACTCTATAGTTTTGTGTCATCTCATTGCTCAGTGTTGAAGATTTCTCTTAGAAATTCGATGTAATCAAGTTATTTTAATGATCCAGTCAGTAAATTTCTTGAGCGCCATATATAATCCAATGTACTTTAGAGTATTGGAAATTAATCGTAACCAGATGAACCCTTACGTAATGATTGATGTATTGTTGATATCACCGTCGTTATCATTTCGTGTGATTAGCACCTGTTTGTTTCTGTCCTGTATAAAGTGCATCGCTTAATGATAAACTTGTAATTACTGATTGGTTACTATTATGTGGGGCAATTCGAGGCCCAGTCGTTACGCAATAGTGCTACGCGTAATTAGGTTTGCTACATTTCGCTGCTATTTGTATTATCTTCAGCCGAGAACAGCATATGGTCACTGTTAGAGAAGTAAGAGTAACCTTTTCCAGTTATAATTAAGTCATGTAATGTACTAGATCCAATACTGCCTTCTGTTGAGGACACTTTAATAAGGTTTATGTCCACTAAGGCACACACCCCCCCATGATGTAATAAGGGCACTTCTTGTTAAATAGGGTGCCCCCAAGGAAATTAATTGAATGTATGTTTCTATTTCGGAATATATTATTGTTCAGTTAATAAATACTAAAGAATTGAAGCAACAGACATTTAAGCCTATGAATGTGACATCTTCTTAAATATTCCCTTAACCCTTTCACCCCTATGTAACCTTAGTAGACTCTCCATGCATTTATCTGGATGAGTCCATTATGGTTTACAGTGGTGAAAATTGCACTTTTTTTTTATAACCAAATTTTACAAATTTGTAAAGTTGCCTTGCTGGTTTTGTTTGAAAATCAAGTTCCACCACAAAAATGGATCTGTATCAGATCATACAATAAGTTATTGAATAAAAGCAAAGCTTTGTAAATAGGGACATACAGTTGGGAAATAAATCATTTTTCAGCCGAGTGATGTGTTAAACCACTATTAGCTTCTGTTGAAATAATTAATGATTTTATATTTTAGTGTTGTCTTGGAATAAATGATTCAGATTCATTATTGATCTTTGCATCCTTTATAAACAGAAGTTCAGATATATAGGTACTAAAGGGTAAACAATTAAAAAGGGGATCAGAAATCCTTCTGAATTTTTTTTTTGTATCTGGTCTGTTGTAGGATTTAGTAGAGAGTGGGGAGGTGGGTGGGTGAGTGGGTGAGGGCTAGGAGGGGAGAGTTATTTTTTTTCAGATTACAAAAGCTGTGTGCGCAAAACAATTGCTGATATGCTGAAAGAATTACTTACAATGAAAGCTAAATTGAGGGAGAAAGAGACGATAAACGCCAACGATACCACCAAGTTTATGGCTAAAAAAGTCGCATCAATTGTTTTAACTCGAAGGTAAATCCACTATTGCGAATAGAATCCAAACAGTGGGAATGAAAAAGCTGTAAAAGACGTTACATCAGCGTTGTCTAACGGTATGTAGTGGCACGACCTTTGCTGTGCCACATGGGGGTCTCCATGGAGACAAAGCTAAGCCTCAGCGATGATCATCGTGTTTCACCTGCGAATGGAAGGCCGGTTAAAGTACAGTTATACCCACAGAATTGCAAAAGTAAATGCCAATTTTAGCTTACTAATTTACATCACTTGACTTTTTGGTGCCAAATTTTCCCCAAATTTAGCACATGTCAGGAGAACAGTATGTATTCCTTGTGAATCAAGATTTGTAAGAATCTCAGGTCTGTTGCTCAAAGGTATGTTTTTAGGTCACCTGAGACAAAGTCTCAAGTGACCTATTGCGATCGCCTTTTGTCCGTCGTCGTCCGTCGT
>NW_018406841.1:755165-762531 GCF_002113885.1 Mizuhopecten yessoensis
GATACTTTGAATATTACATGTTAATAACTTGATTGGAATTATAACCTTAAATTGACAGTTTGATACTTTGAAAATTTTGAGCCAGCCCTACCCCCAAGGGCTGTAGGTGCTAGTTTCAAATCCTTTTTTAGTCTGAAATCTGTATGCTAGATATTGAGTAAGGTGGTTTTATTGGTTTTTGTCACTTTGAATAATATTTCTGTTCATGTTAAAAAAAAAATCAACTCTCTGTATAAATATATCAGGTGACCGTTAAGGCCCATGGGCCTCTTGTTTATATTAGCATTCAAAAATTTAAAAAAAACCTATAAGTGAAATAATTTTATTTATTTGAATATCAGCAAATAGTGGTTTGACATAATTCACCTCTATGTATGTCTTAATTAATCCAAACCAAAATGATATTTTATGTAAAAAAACACAAATCACAGGTATATTGTGTAATAAAGGCAGATTTAATGGTGAAAGGCAGCAAACACAAAAATAAGGGAGATAACTCTTACACAAATAACAGGTAAACCGTGTGCGGTAATATATAACCTTTAGTATTAAACTTCAACAACTTTGGATTCCCATATAAAGATAAATCAGGCTATGTTTATTAGGAAAACTCTTGGTTGTTCAGATATCCACAATCGTGACGAGCTATTCAGTAACATGGAACTCTATGTCAGGATATGGGGGAGTTCTTTAAGTAACAAATATACATTCCTTATATATATAAAAAAATCTTTTATCTGCATGGTAATGTCTAGACATCAAATGCCTAGAGAAAAGTTGTTGATCAAATGGTCACAGAAACAGCTCAATGGCCAGCATGTGGTCGCCTCAGAAAACCCTTGGGCATGTCACCAAACACTGTAATGTTTCCTCCAGTAGGGGGCGCTTTACAGAGCAATGTTTTGTTTATCTGGGATTTCGCTGAATCATATGTTTTCTCGAAACCTAATCGGACAGTCGTGATTAACAGCTAGTTTGACTGGAGTGTGACTTTTATTTTTACGATGAGCGGTGTTGAAGTGGCAGAAAACATAAGTTGATTTGAGGATACAGATATGCGTCTCTGATTTATAAAACACTGTTATCCATTGATCGTTAGAGGCTAGGCTTGTTTCACCCTGACAGGAAAATTACACCTCGTACCACTAGGATTGTTGTTTTACACTTCAAACGAACATTTAGGATGAAATAAAGACACAATCTGCGACAGAACCAGCATCTGTCTCCGATGTACCAAATCAACGGAATACGAAATTCAGCTTTTCTAATGTATTTATATATGACATGTTATTTAAATGTCAAGAAGTGTAGCTGGGCATCATCAACTAGGCGTTACTGTATTGTTACGAGGTAGAAATAACGTTGTCCAGGGAAACTTAACCATATACCATGTCAACCGGAAGAGTCTCGATGACAAAATTGAATCGGATTGTACCACCTAGATAAATACGGGGTGACAATTCACAAAAGAACATCTGTAGTGTTTTTTGGTTTTATCATTTGATCAGTGAATAAAGCAAAAAACAGAAAAGAAACTAATTGATCAGCTAGCTGGCGTGAAATCTAGGGTTGATGCTGATGTACAGCAAATTCTTACTGGATTTACTATAACATTTTAATTTTATATACAATTGTATTATTTTTAATGTTGTTTAAAGTCCCCCACTATTACTACCTGATTGGGCTACAACGAAGCTTTCACTCCTCAGTCAGCGTCTGGGTGTCACCTTGACTAGGGAATTAACTCTGTCCCTTACCATTGCCAAAGTTATAAATTGTGTGTGCATATCTCTTGGGGTGGGAGTATATGTCTTAACACTAAAATCAGGTTTTTGTGCACATATATATACAGAGTTATGGCCCTTTGTATGGATTTTCTTGTAATGCTTATTTTATTTCTATTTTACATGCATCATATAATACCAACTAACTAACATGGGAAAACAATATTTTTCTAGAAAAATAAAAGTATTAATACAAGTATTAAAAGACCTTGTTTAAAAAGTCTTGTCAGTTTGCCCCCTGACGACAGCAGGCTGTGGACCTGTTCCTGTCAGCACTCCTGGATACAAGCACTGTTGAATGCTCTAGTTACAATGTAGGTCTCATGGCGGATTATGATTAAAACAAACGTACGGGAACAGTTCTTGCCTACAGATCCTACCCAACATTGTAAAAACAGAATTCCTGAAATACGTAAAAATTAAAATGGACTTTATTTTCCTTAAGTATAAATAAGGAGAAATTCTATTGTCTTGATAACCCTATTAGTGACAAACGACTTTGATAAGTAGTAATTAGGACACAGTGGAAAGGAGCTGCTAAGATTTTGTCCTATAAATAGATTAGACTATAGAGCAGGCAGAAAAGCTTGAAGATACTGTAAAAGGCCTAGGGATGCTTTCAATTTTTCATAAAAATAACCTGAGAAATTAATTAATATTTTTATTGGCAGTTGTATTACTGGGATTAAAATCCTGGAATTGTTAAGCCCAGTCATTCAAGTTCACAAAGAATTGTCAAATGTAATAATGTCAAAATAGTTCTGAGAAATAAACTGTATCTATAGTTATGTAGATAGAAATAGAAGGCTTTGCACGATTTATGTACTAGGCGTTGAATCTGCAGATCAGATCAATGTTGTGTAATATTTCTTGCTGCAGTCGGCATCAGGATTTACCAGAAATTCATGAAGGCCTCGCCAGGTCGGGTCTCGTGTGTTGATATCAAATAAAACAGAGAGAATTTCTGTAATTGGAAAGGGACAAAAAAGTCGCCGCGCATTTAATTATTTGATCCCACAATGCAACATAAATAAGAATCCTGAAGAATGTATTGCCCTGCAGAACATAATTCACGTCTAAATAAGGGATGTATATTTTTAACATGGCTTAGCCAACTGATAATTTAGGGATAATTACAGATATTAGATGGGGTCACGTCACGAAGATCCATGGTGCACAATTACACGAGGTCTTTTCAAACTAATGACCCTTGCAGACGTGCTTCTTTCGGAGTAACATAATACCTGGAGGAAGGAGAAAATGGAGAAGTTCTTTCACCATTTAAGGACAAAATTCTCTTTGGTTTCAGCTCGGAAACATTTTGTGTTTTATAACCTGATACTACTTAAGATTAGCGAATAAGTTTTGGGTAATATAAGGAGTTTTTACAGATCCAGTGGGTTTCTTTATGTTTTGTTGGATTAAGGTACAAATCTTTCTAATTTTTTTCTTTTTTTAGTTTATGTTTATATAATTATAGTCTATATTTTTTGTATCACTCCCCTTCCCTTAATTTACATTTCCTACATTACCCCCACCCCCCTTCAAACTCTTCAGACAGTTATAAAATTTACCCCTGAACCTGCAGTAATCCAAACTCTATGTATCTTTCTTTCATTTGTTCTATATTTATCTTTTTTTCCCCCACCATACATTTTTTCTCCACATTCTCCTTTGCAATCCAACTGTTTCTCCTCCAAGGTTATTTATCTATAGAATTATTCTTTCATTCCAATCAAATATTATAAATTTCCCCTTGCCAACCATCTCCAGATAAAGCTGTTAGATCTTCCATTGTCGCCCATCCACAGTCTTCTTAACCACCATTTTATTCCCCCTTCCAGCCATCCTGTAAGAAAGTAACATGTTGTTCTCCTTTAGAAACCTGTCGATGGACATATTTAATCCAAACAGACATACAATGTCAACTTGTGTAGCTGCCTTCCCCCCTCAATGATCAAACTTTCTCTTTTTTACTTCCCTCTTTTCCATTTTTTTCTTCCTTTCTGTCTTTTTTGTTCTTTCTGACACGTACTATACTGTCCATGAAATTTCAAATTCTTATTTTTCCCTCTTTATAATCCTGTATTAAATCTACCATCCTTTCTGATCTTTATCCCCATCAAATCCTGGGTCCTTTATCTTCCATTTTATGAAATTCTTGAATCTTGCATTTTTATAATGTTCATCAAACTCTTGATCCTTCTGTTTATCAAATGCTGGATACTTTTGTCTTCCTTTTCATTCTTACTTTCTATATGTCTTCCTTGATACAATTTACCCCCTCAATCAATTCCGGATCCTTAACTCTTTCCGTACCGTTGTCGTGTACACACGACAACAATATGTCATCCTGGTCCCCGCTGTGGTGTACAGACGACAAAGTAAAGGGCCGTTTCATCCCTGTTGTCGTGTTCACACGACAAGAGACTTTGATGTAACCTGCCTGATGTTTAGTTGGTTATCGCACGAGATTATGTGACTTAATGTTTTCGCATTTGCCGCAAGATGTTTGCGTTTGGTGCCTCAAATGTAAACAAGATGGCGGCAACTTAATTCGATACGAACACTCGTAAATTCATCATCAGATATTTGTTGAGACTTATGGAAGTAAATTTGAATATTCTTATATAAGTCCTGATGAAATCTACTTGTATTTAGAAAAAACTCAACGACTCCACATTTGTAACCATAATCAATCCCCATAGGAAACCTGCACTACAACGCTGTGTTAAATACAAGGAATCGTATTGTTTATTGCCAGAAAAATGTCGATTTCTCAGTCATAATCAGCTGCCAGTTAGTCATTATGCTGCGAAAATGAAGAAGTGTTTGTCTATGAACCAGAACATGAAACAATAACAATACTTGTTCACGGTTACCTGTTTAATTCTTGCGGCAGTTACACCTCGTCTATAAAGTACAATAATAGTCCGCCATTTTGTAATATGCGCGGCGGCGAGTCTAATAAGTACATCCGGTACGGAATCCGGACCGGAGTTGCGGCACGGAAAGAGTTAAGTCACATAATTCTTTTATCATATCATTTTCTATAAATTTCGTTGTGAACACCATGCTCCGCACAATTTGCTATCCTCCAACTAACACATAATCCATTATACTCCAGGTTGGCCACTGAAAGCATGCATGTGACCTTTTGGACGCACATTTATCAGAATTAATATGTTTAAGTTGGCGTAATGTACACTATGCAGAACATACTCCATGTCATTGATACAGTACAGATTGCACAGTACAAGGCCATGGGTTTCTAGACCTGCCTCTAACGAGAATTAAGTCTGTATGTAAACCTATCCCTCAGTCTGTCCTTGAGTCAAAATCGTATCTGTCTATCTTTGAGTGTTTTATTGTCTGTACTTCAATCTGTCTGTCTATCTGTTTATCGTTTTATGCTTTGATGCCCATATTCATGAAAACTCAAGGGTATTTTTACCTTTAGAAGACACGGTCCCTCCATCTGTCAAGTACCTCTTCATAGAACCCTTGATTGTCCACATAAAACGTTGCATCCTTTGATTTTCCTCCTCCTCAAAACATGTATCCTTTCATTTTTGTTTCCATCAAACCCTGGATATCTTCATCCCCCTCTTTCAATTTACCCTTTATCTCCCCCCATCACGTGTAAAATGCAAAGTGCATTAAAAAATTACTAAAATAAAATAAAGTCCATAAGGGGGTCACATATTGCAGATGGTTAGTCCTAATACAGGTTCTGACCTACAATGAATATAACTGCATTGGAGCATTAAATGTGGTCTGTAAACAAAGGTTGTCTATTGATATTGGTTCAGTGAACATGAACATAACTGTCAGGGAGAGTTTTAACAGTGGTCTTTTAGGTCAGGTGGTCCCTTATCTCAGGTGGTCCCTTAGCTCAGGTTATCTTCTAACTCAGGTGGTCTCTTAACTCAAGTGCTCTCCTTACTCAAGTGGTCTCTTAACTCTTGTGATCTCTTAACTCAAGTGGTCTCTTAACTAAGGTGATTTCTTAACTCAAGTGGTCTCTTAACTCAGGTGGTCTCTTAACTCAAGTAGTCTCTTAACTCAGGTGGTCTCTTAACTCTCTTAATAGAGGAAGACTTAGCAGGTCTAATTATACAAAGAAAACAGGAGATTTCTGCCTGTACCAGACTCTCGACGTGTCAATTAGCTGGCCTGGTGTTCCTGTTAAGTAAGTGGCTTTATTATATCGCCCTACTTAAGTGTATTGTCTTGATGTTGACATCATTGTAACGGTAATGTCTGGCACACGTCCAACATATAATGTTTCCTAAATGAATTTTCCATGCATTTCAGATTTTACCGTTGATTGTATGTAAATATTTGTGTTTTAGCTTTTTAAATAAATATAAATCTCCAGGTAAAAATTCAACGAGATCAAATACTAAGTTAAGTTAGTATTGGGGTATTGTCAGTGTATGATAATCTAGACTAAAACAGATGCAAATTCTAACCAGGTTTGTCGGCCAAGCTGGCAGGCATTATGTCTAGGTCCGGAGTGACGGTATGGAAATATGCCGTGTAGTGAGAACATTAACAGCCGCGGACGTAAAATCGTATGTCGTCATTGTAACCGCTGACCTCGAAATCAAATTGAGCTTAGTGTTGCGTCCAAAACAGACGCCGAAACTACGCAACATAATTAACTTATTCCTAAATGAAACGATTTTCAGGTTCCACTCAGGGGATAAGGTTTTAATTAGCTGTGTAGTAATTTTGGTGTAGGACGAAATCTACTCTGCATATTCAAGGGTTAGGGTTAGGACTAGGTGTGTGAGGGAGGATCAGGACAAATATATTTAGAATAGTTCAAACAGTAAAACCATGTTGAGCTTGCAAGTCGCTGTCAATGACAGTGTCGTAACTGTTGGCATTTCTGCATTTGAAGTTCAGCTTTAATGCTAGAGATTTTGTGCTGTCTGCAGCAAACAAGATGACATTGATGGCCTAACAAGTGTCGCTTAGATTGTAGGAACGCTAGGACAGCTAGTGGGAGAATTTACGCGCGACAGATTTATGGGATGTTTTCATGCAAGAATTAAAGACTTGATTCTCAGGGTTCTTCTGGATAGAGACACAGAAAAACAGGACACACATTTTATTTGTCTGAACATTTCCATTTAAAATACCAAATCTTGGATTCATGTAATTGAAAAAGAGTCTTAGTTTTCAAACTTATGTTCAGTGCATATTTTTCTGAATTTCTTGTTTTTGTTTTTTTCTGTTCAGTATATTAACTCTGTAAGTTGACAACTGTTTAATCAGGCCTGAGGGTAAATTTTAATTTTGAGTCCCAAAGGTTTCCAAGTAATCTTGTGTTAGCACCTTAACTCATTCACCCCTGAAGACACATTTGAACCCTTCCAATTCAAAGGTTGGAATAGTTCATTTTTAGGTCACCTGAGACAAAGTCTCAAGTGACCTATTGCGATCGCCTTTTGTCCGTCGTCGTCCGTCGTCCGTCCGTAAACAATTTACATTTTCGACTTCTTCTCCAAAACCCCTGAACCAATTTCAATGAAATTTTGCAGGGACCTTCCATGGACAAAGGTCAACAAAAA
>NW_018406841.1:763586-775395 GCF_002113885.1 Mizuhopecten yessoensis
CATGTTAATAACTTGATTGGAATTATAACCTTGAGTTGACAGTTTGATACTTTGAAAATTTTGAGCCAGCCCTACCCCCAAGGGCTGTAGGGTGGGGCTCAAGGGAGTCAGTGTGCTAAAATTTCTTCATTTTCCTTGTTTAGAATCAGAGGTGCTAGTTTCAAATCCTTTTTAGTCTGAAATCTGTATGCTTGATATTGAATAAGGTGGTTTTATTGTTTTTTGTCACTTTGAATAATATTTCTGTTCATGTTTAAAACGAAATCAACTCTCTGTATAAATATATCAGGTGACCGTTAAGGCCCATGGGCCTCTTGTTGAAATTTCAGGGGTGAATGAGTTAATTAGGTGCTAGTGTTATCCTTATTTGAGGACATTTACACACAGTCTAGTTTAGATGGCCATGTATTCAATATTACTGTGACACATTTATAAACCAAAACCTCACCAAAAAGACTGCTTTTAGATTACCAAAAAAGGTCACTTTTACATAGTAATGTATACCTACTGTAATGCCTGGTCAATAGAGGTTGTCATATTAAACAAGTTCATTTTACACAGTATATACAGTGACACCTTCAGCTTATGAAGTTAAAAGTCTGGTTTATACAGGTTGTCAGATTATACAAGTTTATTTTACAAAATGTATACAGCGAGACCATAGCTGATACAGTAAAGAGTCTGGTTAAATATAGTTATTAATATTATGAGATTGTCAGATTATACAAGTTCATTTTTCATAATGTAGACAGTGAGACCAGTAGCTTGTAAAGTTAAAAGTCTGGTTTATACAGGTGTTTGATTACACAGGCTCAGTTTACACAGTGTATACAGTGAGACTAATCAGTCTATACAGGTTTCTGAATTATACAGGTTTTCCCCACACTTCCATGAAGAGTATCATAATTTATCATGCCTGTTTGAACATTCAAGGCTCTAAGAGATTTCAGGCAGTCTTCATCATATCCGATTGTCCATGGATGTTAGAGTAACTTTATTACCAACTTAAATGAACAAAATTGGAATCCTAATGGAATCTTTGGTGTTGATGCTCCTTCGTTTATTTATTTTTTTACCAACAGAACACTTAGAACTGATGATTTTGTTTGTTTGTTTGTGTTTTACGTCCTATCAACAGCTAAGGACGTGCCAGGTTTAATGAGGGAGGAAAGCCGAAGTTCCCGGAGAAAAAACCCCGACCTACGGCCAGTACCTGGCGACTGCCCCACGTAGGCCTCGAACCTGCGATCAAGTGGTGGAGAGCCAGTGGTAGCAGAATGTCAGATGCCTTAACCACTTGGCCAGTGACTGCAGCCCCTTAAAACTTAGAACTGATGACAGAGCACATTATGTAGCATGTTCAGAACGAAACAGATTTTTTTATGACTTTGCCTGTCTGTCAAATCAACATCGAATATGTCATTGCAGATTCACACAATCAGGAGAATTGATTTTTTTTTTTTCAAATATTAATTAAATCACTTTTGTATTTCCATAATAATTAGCATAGCATGCAGAAAGCTGTGTTTGATTAATAATTCAATATTACAGGGACAAATTATTGGTAATGAACAGGTCCTGTACCATCACAGCTAAAATATGCACCGAGAATAAGCCGTTAAAGGTATATGATAAAAATTTAAGGTTTATGCAGTATATACCACACATATAGAGGAAAACATGGGTCGTCAAATTTGATGTGAATAATTGATATGACAATCTCTCAAATATCACCTCTGAATATCATCTGCAGACATTTGCATTCATACTGAATGAGCGGTTGGCGTGTCACATTGTATCGGATTGTACGGAATTAGCATAGTGTCTAATAACATGGAATGGAATCTGATAAAAATCTCGTTTAATGGTTTTGAACGATCTACAGATACAGTGGCTGGTGGTGGTCAATTAAAAAAATGATGAGTTCAACCCAGGTAGGCTTAATTAATGAATATGCAACCAACATGTTATATAACTGTTGAAGTAAGAATTGTTGAAGTATCAAGTGTTGAAGTAAGAATTGTTGAAGTATTAAGTGTTGAAGTAAGAATTGCTGAAGTATCAAGTGTTGAAGTATAAATAAAGTGTTGAAGTATGAATTGTTGAAGTATGAATTGTTGAAGTATAAATGAAGTGTTGAAGTATGAATTATTGAAGTATTAAGTGTTGAAGTAAGAATTGTTGAAGTATCAAGTGTTGAAATGTAATCTTTTGAAGTGTGGCATAATTCAATATTGGGTTATAGGGTTGGGATCTTAACTCTTTCCATGTTATGTCTTAGGGAATTAATACCAAGGGGCGAGACAGGATGTCAGGGACACTTTTAGTAGCATGAGGGTATTCATCTTTTAATGGCCAGCAATTGTATATCTGGTTATAATGGATAGGTGTCATCAGATGTTGAAGCACTCAAAGGCTTAGACGGTTGTTTTTAAACAGGAAGTCCCTCATGATCAAGTGGTCTTAATAGACAGGTGGTCTTTATAGAGAAGTGGCCGTTTATGGAGTTTTCCTAGCACTGTTAGATAAAGCCACTACTGAGTATGCTGAATTTTGTTTTGAAGTCTCATTTGTTTTACCTTCTCTACAATAAAGATGAGTTTCATCGGTTAACAAAATTTGTCTTTGATCTTTCCTAAATTCTATAATTGAACTTAATTCACCTCGGTTTGTTCAACTTGTTGCATTACAAAAAGTTACCATGGTTATATTTTTGGTAAAACAATTTTTTTGGTTGTGGTCCGCTTGATATATTTCCTTGCGTTGATTCATGTTGAACTTGTTCTACTTCTTTGCTGTTAAATTACAGGAAAACCTTAAAAAGGTGATGTCTGAGCTATTGAGTCAACAAGTTCTAGTTTCTTCAGAAATATGTTTAGAACAAAATCTAGACAAACCGTAGCTTCCATTTTATGATGGAATGGAGTGATAAAATTTCCATAAAGAATAAGAATAGACGATGTTTTTGAGACTTCTGCTTTTGGTGTAATTTCGTTTTTGCCATTGATGATGAGCTCACAATGGTAGAAATCATATTTTACGCTGGTTATTAGGATAATTATGAGGGAATACCAGAGCTTGTCGCTCCGCTGGGAACCCGTTCATAGCCTTTTCTGTTACTAGGTAGGATTATGTAACTTGGTATCTCCTGGGTTTCCAGCGGAAAAACAAAAATTTGAGGCAAGCATAACTGATGACCTTTTCAGATGGGTTTGGATTGGTGAATGACCTTCCCTGATATTTGTAAATGTCTGCAGAAAGGTTTTTATCGGACAGAAACCTTATCTAGATCTATAAATCTTGTATAATTTTGATGTATTGAAACAATAGCTTTATTCAGTGAAAGGGATTTCTTTAATGATGGATCTGGAATTGAAATGACTAAACTTGTTTTTATCCAATTACGAAGATTGTCTTATAAATG
Source organism: Mizuhopecten yessoensis (assembly GCF_002113885.1). Lineage (NCBI taxonomy): Eukaryota > Metazoa > Mollusca > Bivalvia > Pectinida > Pectinidae > Mizuhopecten > Mizuhopecten yessoensis. Next base: position 767,011 of record NW_018406841.1, read on the forward strand.
ATATTATTTCATCGAGCTTCATTGGAAAAGCAACCAATACTTAGCGATCTTAAGGTCCACCTGGGTTATACCAAAGGCTGAAAAACTTGATAAACGGCATCACAATGGCATTTTGTCACATTGAGCACCAGGAAAGAAATCAGTCAATGTGTCCTGATGGATTGACACCATCAAATGGAGACCACATGATTCTTGAACACGTGAAATAGCCATCGACAAGGTCAAAGTCACAAGTAGGGTCCTTTGTAATAAATCATTAACAATGTATAGTCAACCTGTCCTCTATGACTTCCTTCATTTAGGGATTACCCATGTTATTAAGGGACCAGTTTAAGTGTTTCTAAATGAAGTGTGATTTTATTGTGAAGTGAACCTGTATTAAGAGACCACCTGTATTAGGAGACCACCTGTATTATAAGACCACCTGCATTAAGGGACCACCTGAATTAAGGGACCACCTGTATTAGAGACCACCTGCATTAAGGGACCATCTGATTAGGGGCCACCTGTATTAGAGACCACCTGCATTAAGGGACCACCTGTATTAAGGGACCACCTGTATTAGGGGACCACCTGTGTTAAGAGACCACCTGTATTAGGGGACCACCTGTGTTAAGAGACCACTCTTAAGTGTTTCCATTGTAGTGGTATCATTGTGAACTAAACTTGTGTAAAGATATCACTATTTAGATTTCCCCAGGGCAGACTTTTATTACAGGCTTAGTGGACTCATGTTAATTTGGACACAGAAACGAACAGAGTCTACTGTTGTTTGTTAGCTGTGTTAGGACACAGAAACCAACAGTCTACTGTCGTTTGTTAGCTGTGTTTGGACACAGAACCGAACAGAGTCTACTGTTGGTTGTTAGCTGTGTTTGGACACAGAAACCAACAGACTCCACTGTGGTTTGTTAGCTGTGTTTGGACACAGAAACCAACAGAGTCCACTGTGGTTTGTTAGCTGTGTTTGGACACAAAAACCAACAGAGTCTACTGTTGTTTGTTAGCTGTGTTAGGACACAGAAACCAACAGTCTACTGTTGTTTGTTAGCTGTGTTTGGACACAGAAACCAACAGACTCCACTGTGGTTTGTTAGCTGTGTTTGGACACAGAAACAAATAGAGTCCACTGTTGTTTATTAGCTGTTTGTCTGTGTTTTAAATACTGTGTGAGTTTATTTCCCAGTAGAGTTGTAGCATAAAGACCATAGACGTGGAACAAAAAAAAAGACCCATTTAATTTGCTGTCACCTTATCTATTGATAGACCACAGCAGATCTTTGTAAATCAATTAAATATGAGTACAACAAAAAAACACTTTTTCATGAAACTATTCAGTCAATATTTTTTTCCTTATTGTTCTTGTATGGTGTGTATATTGTATGTATGTGTATGGTGTGTATATTGTATGTATGTGTATGGTGTATATTGTATGTATGTGTATGGTGTGTATATTGTATGTATGTGTATGGTGTGTATATTGTATGTATGTGTATGGTGTGTATATTGTATGTATGTGTATGGTGTGTATATTGTATGTATGTGTATGGTGTGTATATTGTATGTATGTGTATGGTGTGTATATTGTATGTATGTGTATGGTGTGTATATTGTATGTATGTGTATGGTGTGTATATTGTATGTATGTGTATGGTGTGTATATTGTATGTATGTGTATGGTGTGTATATTGTATGTATGTGTATGGTGTGTATATTGTATGTATGTGTATGGTGTGTATATTGTATGTATGTGTATGGTGTGTATATTGTATGTATGTGTATGGTGTGTATATTGTATGTATGTGTATGGTGTGTATATTGTATGTATGTGTATGGTGTGTATATTGTATGTATGTGTATGGTGTGTATATTGTATGTATGTGTATGGTGTGTATATTGTATGTATGTGTATGGTGTGTATATTGTATGTATGTGTATGGTGTGTATATTGTATGTATGTGTATGGTGTGTATATTGTATGTATGTGTATGGTGTGTATATTGTATGTATGTGTATGGTGTGTATATTGTATGTATGTGTATGGTGTGTATATTGTATGTATGTGTATGGTGTGTATATTGTATGTATGTGTATGGTGTGTATAATGTATGTATGTGTATGGTGTGTATATTGTATGTATGTGTATGGTGTGTATATTGTATGTATGTGTTTGGTGTGTATAATGTATGTATGTGTATGGTGTGTATATTGTATGTATGTGTATGGTGTATTTGTGGTGTGTGTATGAAATGTATGAAAGTATTTGGTCTTACAAAATGAAACAAATGAAAATTGAAATGATGAACAACATTACCACCGAATCCGATACAAAATGTAATGTTTGATTTACATCCTACGTGCCGACATGTTTCGGCCAAAGGGAGGCCGTCTTCAGAGCACAGTTACATGATGTTTGCAACTAGGGTACAATGACAGTAAAGGTCATGTGACTAGAACAATGAAACAAAAGTAAAAAAAAACTTATTCAGATATTCTTTTTCACCGAAATTGATAATTTCTTAGATTATGTCTTATGAGGTGGGATAATATATATATTGAAACGTGTGTAGATAATCTTGATGAACTATGGTATTAACCGTTTGATTCAGTCTATAGATGTTTTCTAAGTTGCAAACAATCTTTCCAACAGATTTTGTCACATTTGAAACATTATAGAGAATACTTATTTGTACTGTAGATATCTAACAAGAACTGATTAACAAATTTAAAAAGTCGTTTATAGATGTTTTTCAGGCTCATTTTGATTTTTTACCTTGTCTAGATCATTTTGATGTCAGTAGACCTTTACTAATTGTGTTATTTGTGAATCATAGATATTTAAAAGGGCATTATTAATTAATAAACAAATTACAACAGTTCTGCATGGATATCAATTTTCAAGACATTTTTGACATGATATGCATTCTTTTTAGAGGGAAACATATTGAAATATGCATAACTTTTCGTAGAACATTTTTGCCCTTAATTTTCAGCTCGAAAACGTTATCTGAAATACAAATTTTAACGAAGGTTCATAAATTACACAAGATTTGAATTCTATCTTCAATATGCATAATGCATGGCATGATATCGGCAGCATATTGCTGTGAGTCAAATTCCATGTATACAGCTGCACAAGGCATTCCAAATGGAGGCCTACAGTTGACCTGTACGCTGGCAAACAGTCTGCTGTCAGTACCAGGATCTCCCGTCTAATGGCGTTTGTCTGTCAAGTGAGCTAAGTCCATAGAAGTCGCGACAATACCCGATCCCTGGACCTGAGCATGCGGCTAATTCTGCAATATGAGCCTTGTGTTCTCGAGGGTGTTTCAAATAGCGTTTACCCAACAAATTCTTCAGTTCTTCCTCTCCGTCCAAATGTGAGAAATTCAATACGTGGGTTTTTGGCTTAAGTAAGTCATTCAGATGGCCTTTCAAAGGAACTGAGATGGATATGAAGCATCTAATGGAGTGATAGGTTATGAATGGTTTCAACCAGGGAGTATTGACAAGCACATAATGACCAGTGGTCATTTAAGAGTCAGTGGTCAGCAGAATGACACTGGTCATTGTGAGAAATGACCATTCAGACATTTGTATATATAGTGATAACTATAAGGTCCTGGTAGATCTGTAATTGACACTTCTAACACCAGTACTGGCTAATTGTGAAGTCTTTGATGCATGTTGCTCATATGTCTCGTGTACGATATAGTTAATAAATTCTTAAAGTTTGAGTTTATAAAACAAAATCCCCATATTTTGAATTTTATGACATTTTGTCATCATAATTTATTGTAAAGTTTCGAGTTGTGAAGAAGTTGTCCCACCATATTTGTTTTAACTGAAGGCAGAGCCATTTTGCTGCATTATATTCTCGAGGAGTAGATCAAATGCTTCCATTTTGATGGACATTGCTGATTTGATGACATGCTTCAAACTGTTCACGTCTCTAGTTTTATGTAGGCACAGTAGTCTAGCGGTAGGACACCTGCATGCAGGCTCGTGACCAAAGGGTTGCGGGTTCGAGTCACGACACGGCACTGTGTTGTATCTTGGAGCAAGATACTTTACTCTGCTTGTTCCAGTCTACTTAGTCCGAATTATTCTGACGTTTCATCGACTTTTTTCATATCCGTCTGTCGTCGATTAACGTCAGAAAGAATAAAGAATATTATAAAGAATAGATCTTTCGATCCATATGCGACATGTGTGTGAAAGTGACGATTTGTTTCTAAAATATCAGTTGGAAATGCGCACCGGGTATGGGTCGCATATTTCCCGCATATTATAGAGGGCCGGAGTTCTGACGTTAATCGACGACAGACTGATATGAAAAAAGTCGATGAAATGTCAGAATAATTCGGACTACAGTCTACTCAGCTGTAAATTAGTACGTGGTTGGGCAGTGATAGAAATGTAGAAGAATGCCAGCTGTGAGCGCCAAAATGGCAGCACCGGCTGTATGCTCCCCAGTGAGTTAAGAAAGATATTGGCTAGTTCAAAGACCCTATAACCACGGATTATAATTTGCGAACCGCTTTGAGACGACCCACGAACTAGGTTGTGATAAAGCGGTATAAGAGAACCTCGAATTATGATTATTTTTATTATGCTAGTGTACTAATATATAGCATGGATGTCATTAGGTGTTTTACTTCCCTGTATGCCTGTCTGTATATGTACAAATATCAGTATGACTAGTCCTTACCTTAAATTCCATTATTCTGATACTAAAATTAAACTTCATATATTTTACAACTATTGTCAAACAAGTTCTATCATCTTATATTAATCACTGTTTTTTGCCTAGATGGTAGCGCACATGGGGTCGTAATGTGCGAGGAAACTGGAGTACCCCCAGAAAGCCCATATGATGAAGTAGGTGACCCCATAACCTTTCACGTCTGATCGGGGAATCGAACCCCAAACCGGCTGTCTCGGTGAAAGGCGATTGGGCCATCACTGCACCACCCAACCACCCAAAAGCTATCATGCTAGAAAGTCCAACAGTCAAAAAAAATAATTTACAAGTAGGTATATCTTGATGAGTACTAAGAAATGACATAAACTATGGGTCACTGTGACCTATATTTTTCGCTTCACTGATTTGTAAGTCCAACAGTCAGTTCAAACTTCAAGTGGGGATACGTTCACCTTTGGGATTATAGTCTAACCATCTGTATACCCAAGGTTTCAACCCTTGACCAAGATATTCTGCCGTCATTACTTATTCTATTTTTTTTACCCACCAGCCATTTCATTGCTTTGCTATAATACTTAATCTTTAGATGAAACTTTGTTAAGTTAAATATGAGAAGAAATGTTAGGAACTTATAATCTCGTACCATTTTTAGACCCAATTAAATATTAATTAACTCGTTTAGATTTTGTTGCTTGACTCCATTCACCAGTGAATCCAAAAGGACTGATTTCCTGGCTCATTATGACCTGGTTACATGCTTTTCCAGAGTTTCCAATTCTAGTCGAATGTTTTTCAATTTAGCAATGATCAACTTAAGATTTTCAGACAAGTTTTCTAACATATATTAGTAGAATGGTTTGGTGGCAAAAGAGGCTAATAGAATTGGTTTCCGTGGCAACAGTTTGGCCTTGGTTTGGAGTATTTCTCTTTTAAAGTCAGAATGTCAGTTCTCCCAGAGTACAATCATTTTCGCTGTCTGATTTGATATATATTTTTGGAACTTATTTAAGAATAGGTTCTATACAAATGTCATTGCAAAAGATTGAATTTTAACCAAACAATATACAAGAAAGGTGTGTAAGATTAGAGGCACAAATATTTTATGAGGTGTCAGTCAGTGCCTCCATTCTGATTGGTTATTTAGGCAACAGGCCTCCTGATTCTAAACCATGAATGGAAGTCGGGATCTGTATTGTACCCCACTGAGGCCTCCTGATTCTAAACCATGAATGGAAGTCTGGATCCGTATTGTACCCCACTGAGGCCTCCTGATTCCGCATTGTACCCCACGGAGGCCTCCTGATTCTAAACCATGAATGGAAGTCGGGATCCGCATTGTACCCCACGGCAGTAAACGTACTTATAGATTGAACAGGATGTGTGTTGGTGTCCTTGCTGTAAGCATGGCACAGTTGACATGCATACTGCATGAGCTTTCGGTCTAGTTCACTGGCAGCCTTTATGCAGGCATACGTACAACTATACAAAAAGTGTTCCATTCTTACTTTTACAATTGGTTTTCAAGTAAAAACAAATTCGATTTAAAAGATACCAATGCTTCAGATGTGTTGAAGTTCTACTGACAGAACAAGCTTCGTAATGGTTATCAGCTGTTGATAGCACATCCAGCGGTATAAATTGAGTAAATGTATATGTATACGTAACACAAAACACCCAGTATACGTTCATGTTATTATTTCATTAGAAAAAAGTAGATTTTTGTATGGCTCGTGGATATACGAACAGTTGATGCTATTCATGGGCCAATGCGTTACAGGATCGTGGTCAGCGATATATTGTGACGAGGTTGCTGTTTAGACCACAGTGTTTGGTTCGGTGCTGTATAAATCCTGTTATAGTTATCAGTCAGTGGATGACAGCAGTTAGACGATGCTGCGTAGGTTTACGACCGTTGCCCACGGAGATATTTGGGGTTTTGTGGGGTCTGTCGATAGGTAGTAAGAGGCTTGCATAAAGATATGGCCATACAGCACGGATACCCTCAGGTCTGAATACACTGGATGTCAAAGCCTGTACAGTGAACTTGAATATTGGAATCTTTATATATCAGATGAAGATGGACCGAACACTTCAAACTACCTCTCTGCATGCAAAGTTAAATTATTAACTCATATATCGAGATATATAACATTTTCTTCTTTATAAAAGTAATTGGTGAAAGTTGAAAGCCACTGTGATAATCAGATTGTCATTTTTAAGCTGGGCCAATTTGATTTCTTGTTTGAACTCCATACAGATGTTTTGGAATGATTTTGAACAAATTGAATTGATATTGTGAAAATATATTAATTCAATGTATTTTGAAACGTCAATAATTCAGTTCAGTGAGGTTTATTGTTGATGTTTTTCGTTTGTTGCCATGACATTTGGATGGAGCATGGCATGTTGGCAGGATTTGACTTTTTTCCGGGGTTGTCTGTTATGGATTATTTCTGGGGTTTTGGCAGATCTTGATTGGACGAACCATTTGTGACATGCAACCGAGTCTACTCGCCGCACAAGTTAATTACGATAAAAATTTGGCACTGATGAGCGTTCGGACTATTACTACTAGTCCTGCCTGGGTTTAATGTTTACATTACGTAGACCGAAAAACTGTGAGGAAATAAAATGTTGTGCCATGAAGCCTGGTAACCGGCCGAGACTAGTGACTTATTGGGGTGTGTAATTACAGATGCAATGTAATTCCCAAGTCATTCTCTGTCGTAATTGTTTGCGTGGCTAATTTCACGGAATATGCCTCCACCAAACATGTCCGTCTTACGACATGACTTCCATATGTAATGAAAACGGTTTACTTTTAACAACAAAATCAAAAGCGCAATTACCTGCCAGAATTAAGTATCTTATAGTTAGAAGCGAAAAATGAAAAAGAGGAAATTACTGAACGTCTGATTACAAGAATGATGTAATCCCCTTTAATCTAATATTCCGATGGCCAGTTAAAAAAATAATCATCGATGTCGCACTTGCTAAATAAAAAGATTAATTTTCGGCTTCGAAATGAATCCAACATCATAAGTCATCCATCCGTATAATTATTGTACAAGACTATTTATAGAAAGACCTGGGATGAAGTCAAAATAGTTTTACGTAGAATTAAAAGACAAATATCAGATGGAATGGAAATTTAATGAGTTGGAGATTATCTATTTGATCATTATGCTCTTAAATGCATATTCACAATTATGATTTTTGTATATTTAAACTGTAGAAATTAATATAAGGAAGATACAACCAACTGCCATGAATTTCTGATGACCTCATACTGGTCCTAGTGACATCACAACTGATTTGCACTATACACAGGTTGCATTGTGAAACACCTGTGTAATGGTGTTAAATTTCACTGAGAATATATGGTAAATATAAAGTTTATTCAATTTTCACCAATTATGGAACAAGTTATTTCAACTTATATTAAGCTGTCTTGTTGGCCCGGATGTTAGCGATGTCATACTATGGGAGAAAACCCAGAGTACCGAAGAAAACCCACGTGGTCGGGCAGTTGACCCCTTACCTTATTTTTTTTACGTCCAATTGGGGAATTGAACCCCTGTGGCCTTTGTGAAAGGCAGGTGTGCTATGCACTGTACCACCAGCACTATGGTTGGATGCAATATTTTTGTATGCTCTCCCATTTTCTTTGGGGGTGGGTG
>NW_018406841.1:775406-791625 GCF_002113885.1 Mizuhopecten yessoensis
GGCATATTTATTAGCTGTATCCGTGTATGTCCTGTATGTCCCATCCTTTTTTAGTGTCAATACTTTCTAAATGGATTTTGTTCAAAATGTATGCACTGGTCAGTTATGAAAATAGCTGAAATGAGTCTTGTGTTTTTTGGTTTGAAGTTCAAGGCCAATTAGACCGGTCACTGTTGTCAACAAATTTGATATGTCACATATCACTCTTAAGTAACTAATTCATTATCGTGAGTCGACCAAATTCTTTTCTGCGCAGATTTTGATAATTATCTTTATACAAAGGTCAAGTATGCATGGAAAACATATTGCGTGAATGTGATAAATAGGCAGATCATAAAAACCACTGGGTGTTGTACTGAACCAGATTCACGTGTGGCCTTGATTGACAAGGCTCAATTGTAAATACTGAAATGTGTGCTATAAAGCAGGATGTCATCCCAATGCTGAGAGTCTCGCCGAAATCTATGCTGGAAACATTACTGAAATGTGCATCCTGTAATATGCAGAAGATTTGTTGAAACGGACAACAGGACAACAATGATAGATCTGCTGTGGGTCTCTGCTAGCTGTGTTTGTGGGGGGGGGGGACTCCAGTTGTTCAACAGTAGCTAGGTTAACATTGATAATGTACCACATTTGATATAGCACCTTATCTAGCTAAGATAAGTCACTCTAAAGCGCTTTACAGTACATAGATATACAATTATTACAATTAGGATATACAATTTTTGAGGAATTCTCAGGAGCTAGCTGCCTTATCAGGTGCTAACTAATAGTCCTATGCCACCTGGCTAATATCTCCCTATGTGTGTATGCCTGCGTGTTTGCTGGAGATGTATTGTGTTCTGTTTGATGGAACACATGAGGTAAACTACAAATGATGCAATTTGTTTGGGGTTCCATACTGCCCCCTAATTGCAGCGTGAAATGAAGGAGATTGCTTGTTATGCTCAATCAATATTGGAGCTTACATCTCGAGCTTTGTTGTCGAAGGAGCGTTTTGTTTACGGAGCTGCTGTCTTATTGTGCGTGAAAACAACGGTAAATAACTGTCTATAAATATTCCAAAAAGATTGAGCACTTAATGAGATTTTCGAAAAAAATAGATAAAGAAACTGTTTCCACCGACTGAGCAGACAGCACCTTGGTTTATGTGTTATTTACATGTTTGTTTGACCTTCGACCTTTCAGTCGCTCTACGATGTTTCAGCTCAAAGCTCTTGACTGTTCGGAAAAACCTTTAAATACGGTTGACTCACCATGGTACCAAATTGTTACAAATTTTTATAAATACTCATCTTAAAACTCAATAATAATATTTCAAATAAAATTTCCTTTTCTGTTGTTTGATATTAAAAATTAAAAAGATCATAAGTGATGGAACTATAATGGTTTACCCTTTCAACACTGTAGACCATAATGGACTGATCCAGATGAATGTATGGTAGAGTCTACTCAAGTTACCTAGGGGTGAAAAGTTTAGAGAAAGTTCTCCGGCTCGTTATCAAGAAATCAAGAGATTCTCTGACACATGCGAGTTCTTGTCAAAATCATGTGATTTTAGGTCAGAAGTCGGCCGTTATATAAAGTCAGAGGTCAGCTTTACCCACAGAGACAGTAGGTGTTGGAGGACCATCAGTCCTCTTTACACTCCCATATTCTCCTTTTAATAATCACAGTCCTGACTCCCTGGAGAGTCATTGTGGTTCACCTGCCTTTTTTGTGATATTCAGTCGGACTTATTTTCAGGAAACATAATGAGTCCAAAACTGTCACTTAAGGTGACATGTGTAGCTACCTTTAATGTCATATTATCTCCTTTCCAAAGAGAGTTCCACTCTGAGAAAATCATAAATTGATTTTATTATTGGTAATTTGAACTTTGGTAATTAATTCAAGTAAACTAGCTGGTTTACAGAGACACGAAAAAAACCACTTTGATTGCTTACATTTAATTCAAGAAGTTCCAGCTATGTGTTTACCTTATGGAAATTGATTATTTTTGAAGGGAGACAACTGTATAAAAATTGCAACTATAATGGGTGATGCAGCATGTTCCCTTAAATAACAGTATTATATAACCTGAATTGAAGCAGTCAGAAATGGAGTTTTCCTGATTGACAATTTCTAGGTTTAACATTGTTCCAACCTTGGTGTACTTAACTATCCCGAGGGTTTTGATTGTTCCAACCTTGGTGTACTTCACTATCCCGAGGGTTTTGATTGTTCCAACCTTGGTGTACTTAACTATCCCGAGGGTTTTGACATCGCTCTGATAGATTGAAGTCCAATACTTATTTTCTATTTGTTGGGATTGTCTGAAGTGTGTGATCTTTTATGATGATAAAAATAACTTGTGGTAGACCTAATTCAGAAGATGATTACGACTGTCTTGGTGTGTCCATGGCAACTATAGGCGTCTTCGACGTTTTTTCAGAACTTTGACATGGAAATAATTTCAACGTTTCCAGGGAGCTGTTTTGTTATTGAGTTTGTAGAGAAATATTGGGTTTAATCAGTGAAAAATAAATTGTTTTATATTTTGCTTAAGGGAAGATTCAAAGAAAATATGTGATTTGAATTCTATCATTTGGAAGATAGATGATTGAATTTTTAATAATGAATTCTTATTCTAAAGACAAATAGAAAGTGGTCATCAATCACCTATATTCAAAATCTTTTGAATTTGGTTCAGATGTCGGGGTTTTTAAGAGTTATTGATGATATGGAAAACCAGGAACATTATATATAATCGCAGAAATGACTAACAGCTTTTAGCTTACCTGGCCCAAATAGCCAAAAGGTCTTTGGTGATGATACTTGGCCAGAAGCATACTGGGAAGAGGGGCTTCTAAATTTGTTTAAATGAATGACCTTGACCCATCTTAAAGGTCAAAGGGGTCAGATATGGTCTTCATAAAAAAGATGTCTAGGATGATGATACTAAACTTGGCTAGTAGCATACTGGGATGAAGGTTAATCAGTTTGTTCCAATGAATGACCTTGACCCACTGTCAATGTCAAAGGTGTCATATTTACTAAAAAAAATCCTAACAATTTTATCTTGATAACAAGAGGAAAAAGGGTGATGATAATTGGTCAGTAGAATGCTATGATAAAGGGCTATCATTTTATTTAAAGGAAACACTTGACCTACTCTCAAGTTAAAATCATCCTGTAAAGATTCATAAGGTGAATTGTAATGATATTTAACCTAGGTATTCAAAGAAATTTGACCTTGAGCATTTTTTTTGCGAAAAAAAACATTTACCTGCAGAATGCTCAAGTTATACAAGCATATATAAAAGCTAGGCTAAGGAAGAACATGATTTGGTGTTAAGGAGTATTTTTACATGTGTTTTTCCATCAATATATTACATGTTACCTACAACGGAAATCAAGTCCATTAAGGTTACTAGTGCTTTTATGCACCTGTACGCCTAGCACCAGTCGTCCTGTGTTAATTCATATCGGAACCCTTATGACAACATTAGATCTGGAAATTTGCTGTTGCCACGGAAATAGCCACTTCCTTATCCTCTTTGTGGATACAAATGGCTGTAGTAATTGGCCTCCACGATCGTTGATAAGGCTTTCCCGGGTTAAGAAGGAGCAAAGGATCTGTCGTGACTCTTGGTGTGGCGTCGCTCTCTGACAAATCATTAAAGAGTGCCTCCAATAAGCCAGTTTAACATGTTCATTAACGCAATATGCAAATATTCGGGTATCCGGGGCGAGGATAGCTTAAGACTTACCACAGACTAATTCAATTTTCGCACGGAAGAAAGTAGTGCAGAAACACATTTGTAGCCAATCAAATATTCGGAAACGGTCACGAAGAATAATCTGATGAAGCGCTACAAAAGCTATGTAAATACTGAGACAGGAGATGGGTAAACAGAAGACCCGATTATATGTTGCCATTTTACATTGTATTAACTCTACAAGATGCCAGCATTGTAACAAAATTAACCGCGGCTCCGTGATCTATCACAAGCCTATCAGTGTTTCAATTGCATTGATGCCATGGCTGTTTGTAAAAATATTCAGCTTAAGATTTTTATACACGGATCTATATCTATTTCAACCTGCAGCAACCCCAGTGGTTTATGATCCTTAAACCATTTGACTTGAACACGTTTTAGTGATGCTAGTCGTGAAATGAAATCCACCAGAAAGATGGTTCAAAAAAAGTCAGGAATTTGAAATTGCTGCTCCTCAATCATGATGTGTGCGACTCTGCGCTAAATAGCACTGATCTGTATAGGATTATTCTCAAATTCAATGGCGACCCACATTCATTTCCCAAACCGTTGTGACACTTTTGATGGTCTTACAATCTAAGGCTTTCAGAGAAACGCTCAAGCTGAAATCTTTCCAATGGATTTAGAAATGGCCTCTTTTTCATTGCGTAACCTTTCTACTATGATTTGGGGGTAGAGTTAAGTGAAAGATTCGCAAAAAAAAAACCTGCCAACTTCAACGTGATTAAAATGTTACATAACAGAAAATGAACACAATCCCATAGCTGATTAAAACTTTTTAAATACTTGAATTTCTCTTGTAATGTGGCCCTTGTTTAAATACTGATGTGATTCACTGTCTTGAAATTAAAGTACAATAGTCGGAATTCCTTCTAACATTTGTGGTTTAATTATAAACTGGAAAAAGAATTGTTAGCTTAAAATTAAGTTGATGAAAAATAATATGTGTTAAAAATTTTTTTTTCAATTTGTATATATATTATATTGCATGTATATATCATTTATTATAAAATCCCAAATATTTATAAAAAGAAGAAAATCAGTTGGAGCTTATTTGTAAGTTTATAAAAATGTGATTTTTGAAAAGTCAGGATGACAAACTAACAAGGCTTTACATGTGTTAGGTGTTTTGTATTGTGAGACTGTGTATAATAGAGTGCACCGTTTGACCTTGGTAAGGTGTGTACAGAGGACGTCGTGTGTCATGGTGCTTTCCACATATAAAATATTAAGTTCATTTCAAACATATGTAAGGTGCGCTATATACAAACAGCAGTCTACATTATTCAAGCATGATAGTTCAAACGTTATATCAACCACATCATGGATCCTACCGATAATCACGTTTCCGGATGGAAGTTAATTGAGCAAGCCATCTCCGTTCTACTGACACTAATGAATATTTACTGGAGGACCTGACCCAACTTCAACTCTTTTTTTTTTTTGTCCTCGTATGCAATATAGTGAATGAAATAAAAAAAGATTCCAAGTTATCCCTGGAAAAAAGTGTCGGATTAGGGAGGTTTCTGTATAAACAGATACAGAGAGCAGGAACAGAGGTTATGATTTACGAAAATGTTTGCTCTGCCTTGCGGTTTGGGAAAGCAAAATTTCACTTTTTCTCTTTTTTTTTTTTCCTTTGAAATTTATCAAGACCCGACACTCCGAGAGAGTCGGTTAGACAATATCCATAAATAATACTGGGGATGAGGCCCACTCCCTTTACTGTCGTAATTAGAAAGTATTCATGTTTCTATCATAAAGGAAGCAGCAAGCTCTGACAAACGGCCCCTTTGGGGTTTCGATGACAAACATTATTTATTCATGGAGGCAATTTGGCCAATAGAGCACATTTACGCAATTTTTTTTTTTTTATTAATGATTTAATTAACGTATTGCACATTCGTGAGAAATGGTCTGATATCTAAATTGATGTTTGATCCGTGCTTTACCGAGGCTAGTTGATTCCAATGGTTACCGTGTCATAATTTCAGCTGAGGACTTTTTCTTTATTGATACAGAAATATAGAAAATTGAGGGGAACAATAAATAACGGGAAAGAGGAAATTATTTTCTGTTTTGTATCGGTATCAATAGGAGGTATACAGAATATTGTTTTCGCAAAATTTTGATGAAATGTTGGTCAAGCATTGACACAGACTAATAGAATGAGGTCTCGCCTGCCTACCAAAATCTTATATCTTTTATAATTGCACAGCTGCACAATTTTGCGAAATTTGTATTTTTTGTTCGCGAAATTTAGTTGTATCATTTTGTCTCTGTGTTGGTGAATTGGTTATTTTTTTTGTTGAATTCAGAAAGTGTCCCCAGATTATCAAATGAAAAGATGAGTACGCAGTAATTTACCTTGAGATTCCTGGCCGAGTGTCTTTGTGTGTACACGATAATTTAGCTTCTATCTTTAAGGAATCGGAATTACTGAATTACAAGCTATTTCAATATAAATGAAATGTTAATCGTGCTGTATCAGGCGTTATATGTCTGCAATAATGGATAATGAAATTAAGATGTCTGGCCGATAGGCCATGAGAATCGAAGAGCTACTCGAGTCTTATCTATACAATAATAGGAAACTTCGAAAAAATAAATGACATTTTATCGTGCCATGTTATTCCATTGATGTACTTTACGGGATATCGGGGGGAAGAGGGGGGAATTACTTCACCGGTAATCAAAACCATGATAAAAACAGCGGTGTTGATTTCACCTTTTAATCTCGCCAATTGCGAACATGCTTTCCCTTTCTTTAAAGGCATTGTCGGTGATGTTGCGCCAGCACACTGCAACACTCGCGCAGTGCAAATACTTGTAAACAGCGACATAGATTGATGTGGCGTTGGTGTGATCAATTGCATGATGGGATGGAAAGATCAGAAGGTGTGTCTCACAGCTGGTTATCAAAAGAAAACACTGGATTCTTATGACGATTCGTGCATATGAGCCGTATAGTTGGTCCAGAAATCAATGAATAGCCTGAAACAATGTTTGGCGAAATATTTACATATTAGACATTAATTACTACAAGCAGAAATAAACCATTTTCCTTACTGCCTTCTATCATCTGATCAGAAGGTTCAACTTGTCAATAATTGATGCCACGCCCTACCATCTTCCCCTCCCTAGCATATCTATATGTATCGATGCACTCCGTTGACCCCCATCAAATGCAATGGGTCCGCATAGAGATCTATTATCGCGTGAGGTGACTTTTTTTGCAGCAAGCAGTTATTGTTAGAAACAAAGTATGAATATTTGATAAGCACAATGTTATGGTCGACTTAGAATCGTGACCAAACTTAATCTGGCAGCCCGTCATTTTTGCCGTGTTCTGAATCCGAGGGATCACTGCTAACTTCATTAATTCTCTGTGTGATTGACATTTGGGGATATCTGGGGAGGCAGGGTGGAAGTACCCATCTCTAACAATACAGGAGGGACTGATAACAACAGCAAATCCCATACAAACAAGATATACGCTAATCAGGTATACAACTAGTGCTGTAAACTTAACCAAATAATATAAATACTCATAAAAAAGAGACAATTAAATAAAAAAAAATCTAGTAGTTTGGTATAGAGAAGTTGATGCTGTTGTTTTGAAACCAAACATGTCATTTATTTGTTTATATTACTTGATTGGATGATAACAAAAAAGACAAAAAAATTGTTACTGTGACTATATGGAATGCAAAACCATGAGAGTTACAAAGTTTCATTTGCCACATATTTAATAATAAAAAAAATGCAAATTTTCTGAGCCTCTCCCTCTCCCACCCACCCCACCCTATTTACATTACCCCTCCACTACTCAGTCTTTGTTATTGATAACATTTGTGTTGTCTGCTGGATTTTGTCTCCAATTCTTATTGAGTTGGTTAAGTCATCCAAATTGTGTTAACTAAAACTCTAGATCTGTCTGACAATATTTTTATAGTTCATCTGTCGTTGGGGGGGTTATGAAAGGTGAGCAAAGCTGAATATGACACGACGTCGTAGCAGTTGAATGCCCTGTACTGTATAGCTACTTTATTTTTTATTTTTAAATCTGTTAAACTCATTCACCCCTGGAGACACATTTGTACTCTTCCAATTCAAAAGTTGGAATAGTTCATTATGAAATTTCAGGGGTGAATGCGTTAATGTGTATATCATTTTTTTTATCCAATTTTGCACATATATAAACAGCAGTGTATCTTAAACAAGTGATAATGCTGATTGGCTTAACTCATTCACCCCTGAAATTTCATAATGAACTATTCAGGGGTGAAAGAGTTAAGGGACGGGTTTTGGAGAATGATATCAGAGATATCTGAACAGGAAGAAGTTAGTGACAAATGTTCATCGTCTTCTTGGGTTCTATACATGCTTTGTTGTGTATAGGAGTGTGGTTCTCAACATCTTGTAAAATTTAGGCTAATAAATGTTATGGTTTTAAGAAAAATTTTTTTTTTTTTTTTCAGTACGGCTTGTAAATTTAAGTGACATATAGAAATAACAGATCAACTGTTTCGAAATATCATTGACACCCACTCACAGATCGACTTTAAAATTTGAAGCTACAGTTAAGTAATCCACTGATTTTTAAACTGTATTGCTTAAGGTTTGCACTGGAACCTCAATTAAAAACATTACTGGCTAATTCTTTCTTGGATTACAAAAGCTTTGAAGCTTGTTGGTGCACAATGATACAGTACACCAGACCTCAATATGTCATCATTACTTTAGATTCAACACATTTTAGTACGATTACTCATTTTTTGCCAGGGGTTTCTTCCATTTGGAACTGCAATTGACACTGTGATATCTGTGAAGGTGATGGGAGGATCAACAAAATCTCAGGAGTAAATGCCTCGGGGAAAATCCGCAAACAAGTGGTTTTTTTTCCCCCCATTATTATTTTTAAATTCTCTTAGAGCAGCTGAGAATTTGGGATTATTGTTATAGGTTTGTGTTCATTTTACCAACTGATCATTATTACTACTGGTTAAGTAGAACACAGAGTTAATGTACAAAAATAATAGTTACCTCTATGTTGTATAGGAATTTGGAGGATGTGGTAATCTTTACAGGAACAAGTATTTGTTGTTTCCAGAGTTGAATTAACCGACAGTTTACTACGAAACGCCTGGGG
The DNA here is from genome assembly GCF_002113885.1 of Mizuhopecten yessoensis. Lineage (NCBI taxonomy): Eukaryota > Metazoa > Mollusca > Bivalvia > Pectinida > Pectinidae > Mizuhopecten > Mizuhopecten yessoensis. Next base: position 784,323 of record NW_018406841.1, read on the forward strand.
AGTTGATCGAGACCAGCAATCTGTTTCAGTTTTGCATGGTCTGCCCAGTTTCGTATTATTATTTGAAATATAAAATAGGCTAATCAAAACAAGTAGTGGACACAAAGAATTCCTCAATAAACTGTTCAGTAATGTTCCCTAGTTTAATAAGACCATTTTTTTTATTCAAGCAGTTCCATACTCCAATATGGCCACAATTTGAAAATCTATTTTTCAAATTTAAGCCTATGACTGGTCCTGACGGAGTCTTGTTCCTTGTTTTTAGGCTCAGTCTAAAACCGTGTTAGATAACTGCCACTAAAAAGCTATCCTGAAAGTCTATTTGTGATTTAAACCCCAGATCTGTTTGACAGATTTTCTTGAAAAAATAATTGAAATAAGACAATTTAAGCTCCTAATTTTGTAATTTTGTCAGTCCAATGTCCAAGATGGCTGACACTGCCGCCATCATTATAATCTATTTTGACCTTAAGTGAGATATAGAGGAGTCCAAGTTTTGCTGAAACTTTGAAGGAATGGCTAGTTCATGGATCGCTCTATGAAATCCAAGATGGCCAACAGTGCAGTCATCTTGAAAATTATTTTAGAAATGTGATGCACATAAGAGAGTTTGCTGGGAGCCTTCGCTAGGTTGTAGTGTTCTATATATATATATACACACTCTATTATAAGTTCCCTTAGATTACTTCTTGTTTTAATTTCAGTTTTTTTTTGGTCTCGGGTGTAAATACTGGAGTGCATGCAAAGCCAGACAAATTATCTTGTAAAAATGGGACATTTTGGGAAATTGAAAGCTTGAAAACAGTCTGATGGCAGATACGGTCTTATAAAACACTTTTATAATGGTGGACGAGGGAACGTTGGATTCCATAGCCACACGATCTTGACAAAGGTCACACATACAGCGTATAGTTACACTTAGGCATAGGTGCAATTTGATAAGCATGTCTTGTTTGATTCTGTCTGGCTACGGTAATTATGTAAGTTTTATACAATCTGGTAATATAGATTACTGCAAGGACGACAGACAAACCATATTTACCATGCCTAGTATCACAGCAAATTCTTCTGTTTCAAATAACCTAGCACGAGACACATGGGGGTCGTACAACAAGTATTATGATTTCAATAATAATGTCAGCTTCTCTACCGTCTTGACAATTAACACCCCACTACAGACATTGTCTTCCATTACAGTGAGTGCTGGCCGTGGGTCACAGACCAGCGCACCGACTAGCAGCTGCGATCTGTTGATGGTTCTTGTATTCATGTATTCCGTGGGAAATTCCCCCGAGGTCTGATACGTCTGGCGGAATCAAGGACCTTCGATGTCGTGTTTTGTGCACACATTCATATTCATCAGCATCGCCAAACAAGATGTGTTTACTGTATAAACCCTCAAGATAGCCTTGCAAAATATAATGATTTTTGCCTTCTTCTAGATCGTCTCTGCCTGACGGCAATGTATATATAAACAGGGATATGGCCGTTTTGGATAATCTCTTATCACTGTTTTATTTTGGAATTTAAACAAATTTTTTGCTTGAAGAGATAATGATCCTTTATAGATGTATAGCTCTGCAGACATCCATCATTCTTTCAAGGACGTTTAAGACTGATGTGGGATTAAGGACGCATATTGACAGGTAGAATATTCATGGTGAGGACTTGGTCCATAATCCTTTAAAACATCACATAGGCAGTTCAATGTTCACATTACTTATCAACTTAATTATTGCCTTCATTTCTGGACTTAAAACGTCAACATAATGGCGGCACAAAATTAAAAGTTTGTTTTACACTTCTGAAAATTTACAGCAGAATAGTGAATTTTTTGTTTGCACAAATGGGTTTATTTATCACTGCCAGTTGTATAAAGCAAATGAGTGGTCACATGACGCAGTGGATAACGCACTCACCTTTCACCATTGCGGCCAGGGTTCGATTCCCTGATCGAACGTGATCGTATCGGATGGGTTCACCTGCTCGACCTAGTGGGTTTTCTCCAGGTACTCCAGTTTCCTCCCACGAATAGACCACCAGAACACTTACATCTGGGCCAACAAGAGGGATAAATATAAGTTGTAATAACTTAATTGTTTCATACTTATTGTGAAATAAATAAAGTTTGTATTTAATGCAAAAACATATCACGAATGTTTTTAAACAGTGAACATTGTCATGATAATTAGACAGAGAGACATTAAAGGTCCATTATCTAGGTAGTGATGATCTGACTGACCTCAGACAAGATACGTAATGAATACCAGATGAAGCAGAACTAAGGATGACAAGACGTAATATGTGATGGTGAATAGCGACCAATCAAATGACTGTTTATGATGAGCTGGTGTAGATTGAATTGTGTTGGGAAGATTTATATGTCTGGAGCACTGCAAGAATCATCAGGCTTCTGGGAAGTTTTTGTTCTGGTTTTTTTTACTGTCTTCAATTATTTTTGGTAAAGTTTGTTTTACCAGTCATCAACTTTTGTTAAAACTTTCATACTTTTGAAACAGCTTGATGAATTTTTATCTCAATCAAAATAAAAGTGAATTCTTCATCTTCAGACAGTATTGAATCCCAGTGTGTTGCTGTGCTGAGCTTGGTGAGTGCTGGTTAGATTTTCACTGTGTTTGAGGATCAAGCTCACGCAGTCAGACCTCAACATGTCCAAAATCTTATAACATTGTAAATATCCGCATGTGTGCAGGTCAACCTGAAAATGTCCTCCATGACCTGTGCAGATTGTAATGTATTTTGGAAACTCACACATATAGACTGCATGCTTAGATCAACATTGAAAACGCTTAAAAATCACCTTTTTGAAGTTTTAAGTATAAGAATTAAGTCAGTAATGTAGACAAGCAATATAAGTATATCAAAAGGCAAATTATAATAATTTAAATGCCATCTCTACTGATTTTGATGACTTTGAAAAGTTAACATGCTGAAATTACCTGCATTTTGACTTAATCTATTAAAACCCTCATTTCATTCCTGAGAACTTTGCAGACATGATTGAAATGTATAGTGTTGTAAAATTGTCACTTGTACATATTTGATTTTCATGTGACATGTTTCTAATAAATAAAGAGTTAGATAAGATATGCCAAAAAAAGATGAAAAAGAGGATACTTGATCATAGTGTCGTCAGTAATAACAAATAAATTTCACGAGTGTGGCTAATATTTTGATATTTTGCACGAGTGCGCAGCACGTGTGAAAAATATCAAAATATTAGCCACACGAGTGAAATATATTTGTTATTACTGAAGACACCATTAAATTTTCTATTTATTACATTTTTAAAGCATAAAACATGAAAATTGTAATGCATGAAAAAAGGGCGGGAATCAGGAGCGTAATAATTAGCACCATAACCTAATGACGTCACACTTGACAACAAGGCTGCGCGCCATTTTGAATTGGATAATCAACGCAATTCTGATGTTTTCTGCTGTATTCTGGTATTATTGCTTATAAAAATGTTATCAGTTGTATATTTATGTAAATACTTAAGTGTGTATACCAAACATTTACCATAACAACCACTTATTCTACCTTCGCTTCATTTGAATCCGAACAAAAAATCGTTGCCTTTGAATGCAGCGAATAGAAGACACCGTTATGATTGGTCAATATCAAAAGTGATATTTTCACACTGTGAAAATATCACTTTTGATATTTGTCACAGTGTGAAAGATATCAGTTTTATCAAGTTGATAGAATTTGATATTTCACTGGCAAAAATGTAAATTTTTTTATTAATATACTGGACCTGTTACGATAACAAAACTAATGTTTTAGTAGTGAAAAAAATAATACAGTACTCTGTATTTGAAATTTTGCTAATGGTTAGGAAACATGGCTTCTTAATCATAACCTTTCAAGTTTCTGAATTAAAATACCAAAACTGATGGAATGGAGGATTTATTTTTAGATTGTCTATACGCTCATGTGAGGATCATCTTTAATGATTCGATATCTTTCAATTTAAAGGACAGACATGATCGTTAATCTATGGTAGTGTCCTGTCCACACGAAACTCTCTAACACTGCTTGTGTCATTAGTCCGTCGAAATTCAAGCTGACATCTCTGTGCCGTTGATACTTAATTGTGTGGTTTCATACCAATTCCTTTCGTCAATGGAAGATTTTCCAGATAATTTCACACATAATTTGTAGAAAATTGTCCTTATGTAATGAATTAAACTACTCTGCGTATCATGAGTGGATGTTATTGTGTCGACAATCACAGGAAGCCAGTCTTGTCTACTGCGTTTTGAATGACAGTCACACACATAGGGTATATGGTTACTATAAGAAATAATCATTTTTTTTCCGCCTCGCTTGTCCTGGGTATTGTGTATGTCTGTATCGCCACATGAATAGCGAAAGACACAGATGATCTGGCCCTCTGTCCTCTTAACTATACCCACCCTATAAAACTTGTATCATTTCCCTCCATTACTCACACTTGCTAGGTAAGTGTATCAGGCAAGAACTCTCCCTCTACATAGGCTCGGCACCTAACGTGCAGATTGCCTGCCACACGGAGCTGCTGAGGAGAGCGACACATTAGCGTGGCGGATGTGTTGTTATTCTATACCGAAGCATCCCGTTTTCTCTCGCGTGTGTTTCCATTGCTGTCTGCATGTCTGTCCAACCGGAGAATTGCATAAATGGCTAAACTGCCTCGGGTACAAGTTTGTAAACCATAGAGATTAACAGTGCCGGTTATCATTGTTTGGAATTCTATACGGAAAACAGTTATCAACATTTTTAACTACAAACAACCACAAAGAAAACATACTCATCTATGGACTTCATGCTCAAGTCATTCGTGTGCTGTATTATCATCGGTTTAGTGTTCAAATCGTCCATGGAGATTTTGTTTTATTAAATGTGCGACCTTTTTCTGTTCATTTGCTTGGATTTTAATACCTGACTTTCTCGGATTTAAATGAAAATTCATAATAAGGTAAGAAAGTTTATTAATTTTTTTTGAAAATTTGAAACTTTTGATATCTTCTTCCTTTCTATCAGATATGTACATTAGTAATTGAATTTAAATATAATTGACGGAGCATACTCGTGTATATGAACAGCTAATTGATCTGCGTTAAGAATTCCGTTGGTTGTAAATACACGGCGCTGGCTTATAATGCTTTATGGAAATATATACCTTGTATTATATTGATTTCACGAATAGATGGTACGATGCGGTGTCAAAACCCTTGTGCTCCGTCCCAGCTGGTATTTAACGAAGTACGTTGTGACTGTAAATAATTATAAAGCCTGCGTATATTGCAGTATAATGTAATTTTATCTTCTTTATTCAATTATTTAGAAAAGATTGGAAACTTTTAAGTAGTTAGAGTTGAGTTTTAACTAAAGTGTAGATACCAAAGTTTGTATTAACCATAAGATATATCTTTGATATAAACCTTAGGTCTATTTCCAATATATGTCTAATGTATGAATGAGCAATTTGATAATTAATAAGAAAGAGAATATTTGAATATTTGTAAATATTACAATATTTTGTTTTATGCATTGGACTGTTTCAGTATGTATAGAATAAATTAAGAAAAAAAAATATTTTAAGGAGAAAAAAAAGTTTTTCGTCTCCCTTATGTTTAACCATTACTATTATTAGAGCTATCCCCCTTTTTTGAACAATTTAAAAAATTGTCAGTTTGGCAGCTTTGATGCAGATCATCTGTTTCTCAAACCATATCTGTTTCTTTTTAAGTTTAATAGATTCTATTACATTGATAATTTAAGTTATGTAATAAAATGTGAAATTTGGTTTGATAGTATTCTGTAATAGAAAAAAAGCCATTTTATGAACCCGGATGTGGCGATCGCCTTTTATGGGTTAGGGGGCGTGGCGATGAGGTGGCCCGCTAATGTAAACAAAAACCTGAATTAAAGCAAGATGGGCAGTTCATGCAAAAACACGTTTGTTTTTTACAAACTCTCATTTTTGCAAGAGATGTTGTAAGGGCAGTAATTCATATATAAACTATTTTGTTCATCCATGAAGGGTCAAATATGTGATACATAAGAACGGGACGTAAGGCGGATGATGAGTTTATTTACTAATCAAATTAACGACAAATGGTAATTACTGTACATGAAGACTTTACCTTACTCTTCCTTTCTGTCGGTGACATCTTTACGTACACCTGGTTAGTTATTGCAGGTGTCGGAATATTTATGACCAGGTGGAGACAAATAACATTTTACTGCTGCCAGATTATAACATTTCAGTAAGATTATAAGCAACTAAAAGTAGTCCTTGAGTGGCTCCGTTATTTATCTTTATAGAGACCTTGAAGCTGCGTTTGTTCCTTGATAATGGAACAAAATCGTCTTCATCTGTTAACAAAACTGAGGGTTTCAATGTGTATGGCCTTTATTGGGGGCACTGTCTCTGGGGAGTGATCGTCGTCCTGAAGCTAAAAGGACGAGACATTTTGACAGATCCGGAAACCTTACCTATGAAATGATCCAGTAGTGCACCAGTTAGTACACTCGTCTTCCATCAAGATGGCCAGGGTTTGATTCCCCATTTGAATTTATATATGGGGACAACTGTCTCAGAATACGCAGGTTTTCTCTAGGTACTCTGGTGTTCCTACACCTAAAGTCCTCCTGGATGCTTTCATATAAGGGTCAAGGAGCAATTGATGTAAGCTAATATTTTGTTTCATACTTGATGTAAAATACATAAACTTTCATTTTTTTTTTTTTAGCCAATTCTATTTGACATGGAAATAATTATACTGAAAATGAAAGTGGAAACAGTAGCTACTCTGAACAAGGTACACCCCCCTACTTCTCAAAAACATTGTATAAAATTGATATTCTCATAAAGCCAAGAATGTTTTGTGTTCGTTTATTTATACACAACAAAAACGATGAAACAACAGTTTACCTGTTTATTACAATTCGAGATATTTAAATGAGGCAGATAGCAAGATAAAAAGAAAATACAAACTTATACTTTGGCGTATCAGGGGCTACTCACTCAACACTATAAGCTAACTATATACAATACTACAAAAACAAACGTGTACTGACGAGGTAGCCTCCTAAGCAAAGAAAGAGGCCACAAGGAAAAACAAAAAATATATTCTCAGCAATATATTTTAAGTGGGCCAGACAACTCTTGAGCGATTCAAGACAGGCCAAATGTAAATATCTAGTGAAACGTTCTTGAGCGATTCAAGACAGTATACATGTAGATATCTAGAGCAAACCCTTGAGCGATTCAAGAGCTGCATATAAGATA